>NW_019190450.1:9332-24452 GCF_002260705.1 Seriola dumerili
AAAGAAAGAAAGAAAGAAAGAAAGAAAGAAAGAAAGAAAGAAAGAAAGAAAGAAGTGTGTATTTTCAATCTCCATCACCTCTGATCTCACTCTTACCTTCATTGGTCCTGATCACTGCTTTGTCCAGTTTGGTGACGATGTCCTCCTTCACTCCAAAGAGCTGAAACACACAGTCGTACCTCCTCCAGTCTTCAGGTGTGACTGATGAAATGTCCAGGTCAACTCTCATCTGGAAGCTTCCATCATGGTTGGGGAGGGTCTCTCCTTGGTCCACGTCCTCATGAAGCTCCTCTCCATCTTTCCTCCAGAACATCACAGCTCTGTGAGGGAAGAAACCTGTAGCGTGGCAGCTGACTGGAGAGGAGGGAGTCTTCTGGAGGAGAGACACTGAGGGAAGCTCTGGAGACAGTGAACATATCCTGTGCATCAGTTCAAGTGCACATGATGCAGTTTACCTCCACCACCAGGGGGAGCCAAAGTCTCACTCATGATGATAATACAGGGGTTAACTGAATTATTAGTTAGATGCTGTACTATATTAATGCTATACTTAATAACAATAAAAAAAATATTCCATTATAAATAAAAATCCTGCATCCTCTGTAGTGGTTCTCAACCTGAGGGTTGGACCACCTCTACAGGGTCTCAGGGTAAATTTGGGTCGGTCTTGAGATGATGAATGGAGGGAGAAGAAGAAAAAATAACTGTGACTTCAATCTGTCCCATAAATGTAGTTGAGTGAAAAGTACAACCTTTCCCCCAGAACTGTGGTGGAGTAGAAGTATAAAGTGGGTATATACTCAATCATACTACTCAACTATATTAAAACCGTAGTGAAGAACAGAACATGAGTAAATGTACTTTGTTACATTTCACCACTGGTCATGATTGAAGAGTGAATGTCCGTTTATGGTGGTAACAAAAAAAACCCACAGTCCTGCCAGACAAAGTTACATGTGGACAAACACAAATCATATCCTGTTGAGGCTGACATGAGTATTACAAACATAAACACTTTATTATCATTATTTTCACTTGCTTCTTGCCCACACATTCTTTCACGTACAAAGATATTTATATGATTCAGGATAATCATCTGTAAATGCATAACTGAACCCAGCTTCATTTATTATTTCCATTCATATTACCATCCCAGTCTGACGCACTATGAGTTAGAGATGTTAATAGAGCGAGTAAGAGTGAGACAGAGAGAGAGAGTAAAGACAAAGACGTGAATGAACGACAGTGAGAGTAAAAGTGGAAACACGGTCATATACACTGTAAAGAGACATTTCAGGTCACGTGACTCTACCTGGTCTATCCAGAAAACCACTTGCATAGATCAAATACTTCTTCAGCCAGAAAGGATAAACGTTGATGACGATGTTCTTCCAATACTGATTATTAGCTGTATTTCCATCCCACTCCTGTTTAGTGGTGTCAGCCTGGGGGTTTGCCGCGATCCACGTCTCTGTCTCCAGGTCAAATGTGAGGAAGTCTTCCCCATTATAACCATATTGATTATAACCTATAACCTTTTCAGTCTCATCATCCCAATCACAGCCCAACATCTGCTGGATGATGTGAACACCTGAGAGACAGAGACAGAGACAGAGAGTAAACCAGAGTGAGTTCAGCTGCACTCAGCTGCAGTTTATGGAAGAGGATCAGCGCCACATGTGAAAGTCCAACTCTGACTTTTTTCCTCAGAGTTGTGTCCCTAATCCTCTTCCGTAGCAGTTGATGTGACATCATTACTGAAGAGACGAACTGTCATTGTCTCCTGATCAGACTGATTTACCATTTCACTACAACTCTGACGCAATGTCACCCTGACATCATTTTAGACGAGGCATCAAGTTTAGAGAGCAGCAGTTAGGGTCAAGACAAGGTGTTGTATATTCCAGTATCACAAATCCCTCAAGGGGTATTTCATTTTACTATGCTAATAATTACATAGTCACCTGCATGTGAAATAACTCCACTCATGCTTCTCTTTTGTTCAGACATTTATGCAGCTATTAACATGTTCATTCATTCATTCATTGTCTACCGCTTATCCTCTAGTAGGGTCGCGGGGCGGCTGGAGCCTATCCCAGCATCCTTTCGGGCGAGAGGCGGGGTACACCCTGGACAGGTCGCCAGTCCATCACAGGGCAAACACACAGAGACAAACAACCATCCACTCTCACATTCACACCTATGGTCAATTTGGAGTAACCAATCAGCCTAATCCCCATTTGCATGTCTTTGAACTGTGGGAGGAAGCCGGAGTACCCGGAGAGAACCCACACAAGCACGGGGAGAACATGCAAACTCCACACAGAAAGACCCCGTGTCCGAGCCGGGACTCGAACCCGGAACCTTCTTGCTGTGAGGCGGCAGCGCTAACCACTTTACCACCGTGCCGCCCCTATTAACATGTTAATAAAGTAAAAAAATGTTTATAAAGCATAAATCAGTGAATACACATTGCTTTACAAAAACCATAATGACTGCAGCACAGCCTCAGTAATTTTCTCCTCGTGCTCTGAGAGCTGCACAGATGAAGATAAACAAAAAATGTTAGTTTTGTACTTCTCTGTTCTCTGTCTTTTAATTTTATCTACATCTCAATCTCACAATTTTCATGTTCACATCATGTCCTTTAAAGTGTAATTACCCGAGAGGCAACAACCTTTCACGTCGGCCTCTGACTCAGTCAGACTCAGTCTCAGTGAAAAGAACTGCAGACATCTCAGCAAACCTTTGGCTGCAAAGACTCCACAGCTGTCAGTTACATCAAAGTAAAATCCAGTAGTCACACTGATGCAGTTTTACAGGAGCTTTACATTGTTTGCTTGTTATGTTGTGGCAAAAAGTCATCTCAAGTATTTTTAGTATTTCAGCATGTACCTCATGTATTCTTTGGAAAGCATTAGTGAACTGAGAATAGTTAATTACTATGATTAGTAATTGAGCTCATGTCAGCGTGACTGGGACAAGAGTCCTGGGAGAAGATTGTGAATCTGAGTTACTGGAATATGTGGTGTTACAAATACATAACACAACAAAATAGCATCAGATTTAGGCTGTTTATCCTTTGTGACTACAAGGTGAGCAGTAGGGATCCTTCCTCCCTCCTGTCGCCAAGTGTTTGCTAATGTCTATAATAAATTATGGTCTTGGCGCTTTACAAATAAAACTGAATGTTTGAATACTCCAGGTCAGAATGAGGGGTGTTTCTCCATATCACTTTTTTTTAACTAATGAGGTGATTGTTGCATGAATGCACCAACCAGCAGCAGAAAAGCAAACAGTGCATAGTAATGTTCATCTACTCATCCGTGTGTTGTAACGCTGTTGTCATACACAGGTTTCTGCAGCAGAGTCATTACTGACCAACTCAGCAGAGTAATTCTGTTCTAATCAAGTGGAAAAAGAAATAAACATCTTGTCAGAAACATACCTCCAGTTTGGTTTGAGTGCTGCTTGAAACTGTCTGTTTGCACTCTGAGGAGCTGCTCATAGTTAATGTAACCCTCAGACATCCCTTCCCAGTCTTGTTGATTATTCTGTATTAATATTCTCATCAAGGCATGTCTGGGTTCTGGTGTTTTCATGTTGCTGTCATAGTACGCCATCTCAACTTCCTCAAAGTTTGCTGCAGCCATATAATCAGGGATGTTTGGATTTCCAGAAGAAATCATGGCGTGAAACTTCAACGAGTGTTTGACTGTAAAACAAAGAGGATTTAATGGATTTGAGTTGTTTTATTTTATTCAAACATTATTTTAGTATTTACTAGTTTTCACTTCCCTGAACACAAAGAGATTTTTTACGTTTGATCAATCACAATGAGCCGAAAAAACAAGAATAAGACATTATAGTCCCGTGTTATGCGAACACCTTACAATGATGTTCCTGAAATTTGAAAAGTTTAAACCACCAGCATCAGATTGTGATGAGACAGTCTGATAATCATGTTAAAAGATTTTAAGATTTTAGACTTAAGAACAATCAGTGCGTCCTTTAATCACCTGAGAGAGATCAGAGTTAGAGTCTGAGGTTTATCCTTCCAGCTGATACTGAAATCCCCCATAATATGACCTCATTCCGAAAATTACAATCTCTTAGCATGTTTTTAAAATGGTCATAAAAAAAATTATTTGATAAAGGTGAGCAACAATTATAGAACAAGTTATATAACAGTTATTTTATATATATATATATACATATATACACATGTATTGATCTGACCTGTAGACGCTTCGTGGCAGAAGAGCAGCAGTATCATGAGCTTCTCCATCTTGTTCACACAGACACAGCTGAAGTCAGTTGGTTTTACTTTGTTTATTTCAAAGATGTTTCCTGGTTGTTAAATTCTGTGAATTCTTAAGGTGTGTTCACCTGAGTGACTCCCTGCAGGTGAACGAGGGCTTCACTCTGACTATCCTCTGTTCCCTGTTCCTTCCTGCTTCACGGAAACTCTGTGTCTCAGCTTGTCTGCTGCTAAAGTCCAAAAGAGCTTATTATAATAATAATGGTAAGCTTTTTTTTTTTTTTTACCACCACGCAATTATTAAAATCAGTAAACACACAATGTTTTACAAAGACAATAATGTCTGCAGCACAGCAGCAGTCGTTTTCCTGACAGTGATTTTCTAATGTTCTGGTCTGGCTCATTTGTACCTCACTGTTACGTCCCTTAGTTGGAGTCTAGGGGTGACAGGAACCGTAACGTGACAAATCAAGAATTAAACTGAGTCAATGAGTACTAGAAGGTAGTTTATTGCACCCTGAAGGTCTCAACAAGGAAGTCCAATGTGGGGGAGGAAGGGACAAAGGTGGTGTGCCAATGAAATGAACCCAATAAAACAAAATGAGGCCTAAGCTATCTTCGTCTACTGAAACAAAAACACACAAAAGAAAACCTATCTCCCTAATCTAAGACAAGAGCCTCCAAAACAATACAGCGGGTGGCACCCACCACTAACCTAATGTTTCTAGACAAAGGAAAACGGCATGTTGAGATGTACAGGGTACCCCAACTTACCTAACTCCTTCCTCTCACCACATACCTTCAGTACATCCCATTATTTCATATAACAATAACCAAAGCAGCTGCTTAATCAATGAATTCTGTGGCAATTGATAAATGTCAAAGATGTAAAACAAACCCAAACTAAAAAAGAGACAAGTGGTCGCATCAGCACAACAAACACAAAACGCATGTGCAGAAAATCAGGTGAAATAAACTACATGTGTGTTTCCCACCTCTGTTATGTCTGATTCCAGCTTTACCTGAAATGGTTGAGTTTAGAATCTGTTGACCACCTTCATCCTTTCTAATCCCAATATTTCCCCAGTTGGTCCTGATCTCTGCTTTGTCCAGTCTGGTGACGACGTCCTCCCTCACTCCAGAGAGCTGAAACACACAGTCGTACCTCCTCCAGTCTTCAGGTGTGACTGATGAAATGTTCAGGTCAACTCTCATCTGGAAGCTTCCATCAGGGTTGGGGAGGATCTCTCCTTGGTCCACGTCCTCATGAAGCTCCTCTCCATCTTTCCTCCAGAACATCACAGCTCTGTGAGGGAAGAAACCTGTAGCGTGGCAGCTGACTGGAGAGGAGGGAGTCTTCTGGAGGAGAGACACTGAGGGAAGCTCTGGAGATCTAAACGCAACAAGGCCGTTTCTACGAAGTTTTATGCCACAGATTTAGCAGCACAAATCTACAGAGGAGGTTTAGGATTTACAATTCTGACTTTTTTCTCAGAATTCTGAGATTAATGTCAGAAATTCTAAAAAGGAAAAGTCACGAGGTCACGTGTGAATTGTTTTTGGAGTTGATTAAATTCTAGTTTGTTTTATTTTTTTCCACAATGTGGCCCTAAATCGTCTTCCGTACAGATCAATCATTGGTTCAGGTAATTTTGTCAAAGGATAAAAAAGACTTTCATCTTAAAGAACTTCAGTCTAAAAGTTGGATCCAAGTAGTTTTTACCCCAAAAAAGAGCGCTGTCATATATTAAACAAACTAGAATATATGTGAAATCAAGCTGCTGTTACAAAAGGAAGTTGAAATAAAACGTGTATCTCAAACCGTGAGTACACGTGACAGAAAGGAGCAACAGAAATAAAGCTTCATCATGTCTTAGTGGAAGCTGATCTGGTGATGAACTTCAGGTGATTGATAACACACACAACACACACACACACACACACACCACACACACACACACACACACACACACACACACACTAATGATATGATCGCCCACACATCAATAGATACCCTCTACAGGAAGACAGTTTACAGGAAATCATAAAATACCAAACCAAGGACATCTATATGTGGTTAGAATTGTGCAAATAATAGAGACTTTATGTTCTTATAGTCTGGGATACTGATGTCACCTTACACAAGCTCAACAGCCTATGTTCATTGTGTTTTCAGGTAACTGCAACTCTAAAGCACATTTTGTCAGGCTTAGGTTAGTTTCTGTTGCAAGCCGGTATAGTGCGAACATAACCAGGTTTTAAAAAGCTTAGGCTCAGGAAATGAAGACCAACGGAGGCAGCAAAATTTAGGGGAGGGTCCTAAAACAATAAAGAAGTTGCAACTCAAGTTTTGGGTTTCAAGAGGGAGAGAAAGTTAGTAAGAACAGCAAGGAGGCAAGCAGCTTAGAGGATGCCTTGGTGATTGGGAAATGCAGGTAGATTTAGGAGGAAACGCTTGTTGTTCCCCAGGAAATAAGCCAGTACAAAGTTAAGGCTGACATAGTCTTTTGTGGTCTAGGAGTAGAAAAACGAAAGTATATTTTCAATAGAGCTGACTGTTCCGTGGGAGGCTTCAGTTGAAAGAAAGCAATAATGAAAAGGAAAAAGCTCAGGTATGTCAGAGTTAGGGGCAGAAGAGAGCAGCGAGGATGGAAAGTTAGGAATTGTCCAGTGAAGTAGGTGTTAGAGGCATTTTATAGCAAGGTCCTGTTCGTCTCTTTGGTGAGGGAGTTAGGAGTGAGTGGACAAGAGTGTGAGGAACAATGTATGACATGTCAGATGAGGCAGTAAGATTCCAGCTCAGTGGAATGTAGGAATGAGAAGAAGTAATGGGTACTGGGGGCCCAGCAGGGGGAGCACTTAGTGAATCTAGACAGACTCTGATGGAGAAGCAAGGAAGAAAATCCAGGAAGAAGGAAGTGTTTTATTTACTAAGTGAGTGGGTGGTGGCCTGTGTGAGCCTCTGTTGAGACCATGTGGTTAGTCCAGGTGAAAGTTGGCCTGTAAATTGTTTGTTTTTTATTGTTTTTGAATTGGGTTTGGTAGTGTGTCTTTGACTGTCCTATGAGTTGGTTTTTGGTTTTAAGGTGAGTTTGTAGGTGAGTTTGTGTAATTGGGTCTTTGGAGAGTGGGGAGTAGGGGGAGGTAGAGCACAGCCCCTAACTCCGGCGGGGAAGTTTAGCCAACAGGCCCTCTCCCTCAACTCTACCTCCCCCTCATTCAAATTGGCCGGCCACTTTCTGGAAAAAGAAAAATAGAGAAAAAAACATCCAGTCCTAAACACAAGAAACAGAACTGTTTTTAGGGAGTTTGTTTCTGAATCCTGGCGGTGTGGTTTTTGTCCTAGTGTGATTGATGTTGTATTTGTGGCTACATAGGCAGGTAAAAGGAGAAAATAACTGTGGTCACGCAGCCAGTGATGGCTGGCCATTAGGGAGTGACTTCATGGGAACCGCCAGTGATCACTGTCCCTAGCCTCCTGGAGGTGTCGGTGACGCAACTAGACGAAACCACTCGGTGGAAGGAAGGTTCCCACCTGATGACCCCCAAAGACATGTTATCTATCACTGGCCAATAGTCGTAATAGCTGAATTAAAGTTATAGGATTTAGGATGTTACGCTTGGGAGCTATTCACTGAGGTTTGGTTCCATTTTCTCAAGCAAGTTTCTTGTGTTTTACCTATAAAAACCAAGCTCAGAAGACAGCACTCTCGGTTCACTTACATAAAACTTATGAATTTAAATGGTATGCAATAACTTTAAAGAAAACATTTTTTTTTAAATTACTGGTCATACAGTATATAATTTTAAATATTTGATATTTAATAAATTAATAGTTTATATTAAAACAAGGAGCTTACCCTGCTGCCTGTGTGGAGGTACGAAGCCCCTGAAGCTGCAGTATCTCAAACGTTTAGAGAGAGATTAAGTCTCATTAGCGGCAGTTATATCTCTCCTTTGGCAAATTGTTGGATTTTTATATTTGGCACGAGAATGAAATATGATTTACTTAGTTATTTAGTTATTATTGTATTTTGTTGTTGTCACAGAAAGTGCAGGCTTCCTTTTATAGAAAGCTTGTTCTTCTCCACGGACACTTAAAACCACTGAAGCTACAATCTTAAAAGTCCAGAAAGAAATATAATTTATCACAGTAAATGATCTCGACTGGAACCTGGAAAATCCTATACTTTATTATGCTCATTGCCACATTGGTTTCTTAACTTGCTTTATCTAATTAATGATAGAACTCCAGAATATAACAGACGTCCCTTTGCTGATACCATGTGCACGCATTGTTCTTTAGTAATGTGCATAGCAGTTTTAAGGTATAAAACAATACGTTGGTTTTTGAGTATGGCGCAGAGAGAGACGGAACAAAAGAAGCAAGAAGTGAAAGTTCCTACTTCTCATTTCATTTTGGCAGCCATAGAGAGCGTGCGAGTGTTTTGACTGACCAAAGCATCACTCAGATGCAACATTGCTCAATATGATGCATGAGGTATTTAATATAGCACCTCTCAAACACATCATGTGTGCGCAACACTTTAGAATGTTTAAGTGTAAAAAAAATAGGGACAAACTTGAACACTCACAATCCCAAGATTTTCAATCAAACTGATTGGCAATTTAAGAGTCATGCTCTTACAGAGAGAGGAGGAGCAGGATATTCAAATTTGAGAGAGACTCGTAAGTGCTGTCTTTATAATTGCAATTAGAGACGAGCAGACATGTCCCCCATATCGATATGAATGACACAAACATCACGCTTGGACCCATAAACTGTTCTGCAACTTCATATCTAGGTACACAGATCAACCCACCATGCATATTTGCAGCCTGAGAGAAGAGCTAATTACATCTTGTATCTGAGTTTGGAATTTTATATTATTACCTCTCGCACCTTCAATGATTATGAACAAACACCACTCACGAAGAGGATATCGCTATATTTGATGAATATGTTTGCTAGCTGGTTGAGAGAGCTCTATCGCATTCGCGGATCAAAGTGTCATTTAGCAGTGCTATGACGTGACACAGCAACAACCCGCCTGTTGTTTCCCGAGTGCCCGGGGGAAATGCAGGATATGCTTCGATGCATGATATAATCTGTCGCCACGAGGATAGGCTTCCAAGAGCCAGTGATGAGCTTGGGTAATGGTAGGATCAGACACCCTGGGGCCAGGTGGCTTCCGAAGGCCACTATGATATTCATCCAACACTTACCCTTCCCCTTGAAGTAGAACAGCGAACATACACAGGGAGCGATGAGAGCGCGTAGGTGCCCAGATCTGGAATCCTGTATGAGAGCGACGCTTTCGACCTCTTGCCGCCTGCATGGTTCTGTGTACTCGTATTTTTTTATTTAGTTATCTTACTTGCACCCCTGATGGCCCTAGTATATGGATCATAGAGCGCGTTCGCGATATGTTAAGTCACTCATGGTGCAGAGAGCACTCCAAGTGCGATAGTTCTGGGCCCTATATGTGGATATATAGCACCTTCCAGCACTCACAGTCGAGTTTTATTGACCGTTTGAATTTTGACTTTGGTATACAAATAATAAATCGCGCACTCTTTTGCAATCTAGAGAAGATGTGACCTATCCCAAATCAATTGTCAATGGAAGGATTTGGGAGCGGTTCTGTGGCGACAATTATTTCTAACACAAGCTCTGTAGTCCTTGTCCCGTCTAGCTACACTAGCAGCTGCCTTTCTACAAGACGAAACACTCTTGACTTTAGTGGAATATCTGAAAAAGTAAACCATGAGGCACCGGTGATAGCAAGAGAGGAACGAGCTTCCATTCTCTTCTGCTTCACCGAGTAAACTCCCACTCAAGAGAAAGAGATGAGTTAGTGAACCAGTGTTTAATCTGAACAGCTGAGGTTTTTTAAAAATGGCAGAAATTTTCATGAATGACGTGTGCGAGCCGTGATGGTCAGAGACTGTAACCAATACAGAGAACGTGGTCAGGAACCATTCATTAGGAGAGAGTTAGTGGAGTATGCCCGCAAGTCCGCGTCCCCTGAACCCTCCGACCGCTGTGCGATTCTCGGCTGTTCAAATGTATCGACATTATATTTATATATATATATATATACCACGGAGAATGCCTTCTATGATCTGTCACATTTTATTGCGGCTACGGAGAAGCCAGGAGGGTTATATTATTGAGTCTATTGCGCTGCTGAGAGACGCCTGAATTACAGACGAAGAGTACCAGGGAGAGCTTCTATACACTCACATAATTGTGAGTCGCATCTGAGCTAGCCAGTTATATCACAGGTAGCTGGGGGGGGGACACTGTTTGCCTCCACCCAGTTCATCTGTTCCTACTTGTGAGACGAGATGGGAAGAATTCAGCAGAGATTGGGCGCAGGAGTTAGGTAAATGGAGACAGCAAGTTGCGCAACACCCCGACTATTGATCCCGTACAATGAGAGCCGCAGACAGGAACTCTGAAAAAGGAGGAACTGGCAACCAAACAAATCTCTTCACCATTGCAGTGCTGCATGCTATGTCCACATGCGGTGTGTTTCTGAAAGTGGTTTCCAGTGGTAACGCAGTCAGAGTTAGCAGGTGCTGTCAATCATATCCCTGGGTCAACACGAATCACTCGAATATAACTACAAAAAATAGAATCACTCCTCGGAGTAATGGAATATCCCTTCAGCCATCCTCAAGACGCTAAGATTTCAGAGAGTTACATCTGTTTTATATCCAGTAAGTCTTAAATAATAAGTATGAACAATTTGTGTGAAATTGTCAAATAATTGATGTGTGAAGTCTTGAGTTATGGTTAAAAAGTGTTTTCACAGGTCACTGTGACCTTTTGACCCCAAATCCAGAGTCCCTAGTGAGATATGTGCCAAATTTTGAGAATATTCCGTTGAAGAGGCTCTCAGATATTACAAATCACAAGGGTGGAAGTCAACATGACCTGGAACCTTTGAACTTTTCTGTCATGTCATGCTCATTTCCCTGTCATCCCGATTACTTTTCTCTGATAAAAGGGCAGGAATAAGATTAAACTTCTGGAAAGTCTTGAAAAATTGGCTGAAGAATGAATTAAAAAATAATGTTTAGGTTAAAATGAAAGAGTAAGTGCATAAAACGTAGTGGGCCACAGTGGTGACACTATACACACCTATTTCTCAGCAAGTTCTTGTTCTTTGTGTTGTTAATGACTAACGTTCAATTAAAAATTTCAGATAATCCTAGAACCATAAACAGGAATAAAAAAACCCTGGCCTCCACCCACCCTCTAATCTTCACTCTTACCTTCATTTTCTTCTCTCAATATTATGAAAAACATTGCATATGCCAGTAAATATTGTGATATTCAATATTGTTGTTGCTGTTTCATCCTTCATCATCAAGTCTCATTGCATACAATTATTTCATATAACAATAACCAAAGCAGCTGCTTAATCAATGAATTCTGTGGCAATTGATAAATGTCAAAGATGTAAAACAAACCCAAACTAAAAAAGAGACAAGTGGTCGCATCAGCACAACAAACACAAAACGCATGTGCAGAAAATCAGGTGAAATAAACTACATGTGTGTTTCCCACCTCTGTTATGTCTGATTCCAGCTTTACCTGAAATGGTTGAGTTTAGAATCTGTTGACCACCTTCATCTTTTCTAATCCCAATATTTCCCCAGTTGGTCCTGATCTCTGCTTTGTCCAGTCTGGTGACGACGTCCTCCTTCACTCCAGAGAGCTGAAACACACAGTCGTACCTCCTCCAGTCTTCAGGTGTGACTGATGAAAGATCAACTCTCATCTGGAAGGTTTCATCATGGTTGGGGAGGATCTCTCCTTGGTCCACGTCCTCATGAAGCTCCTCTCCATCTTTCCTCCAGAACATCACAGCTCTGTGAGGGTAGAAACCTGTAGCGTGGCAGCTGACTGGAGAGGAGGGAGTCTTCTGGAGGAGAGACACTGAGGGAAGCTCTGGAGGGAGAGAGAGAGAGAGAGAGAGAGAGGGAGAGAGAGAGAGGGAGAGAGACTATATTTTACTTCATATTCGCTGTAATGTTAAATGACATTCAAACAAACATGCTGTTGTAAAACTGCAGCAGACCATGGATTACCTGTTCTCAGCAGAGAGCTCTTCCCAGAGTTCACGAACATCTTCAGCCTTTCAGGACAGAGCTGGGTGAGGAGGTTCTTAATGTGAGCTAACGCAGCTTTGTCAGTGTCCCACTCCTGTTTAGTATCGACAGCCTGTGGTGTTGGAGCGATCCACGTCTCTGTCTTTACATCAAATACTATGAAATCTTCTCCATCATAACCGAACTGATTATAACCATTAACTTCTTCAGTCTCATCGTCCAATTCACAGCCAAACATCCTCTGGTAAATGTGGACACCTGAGACAGAGACAGATAATATGTTATTACATACACTGTACAGTATATGATTTGATTGTATTCTTTTTACAACATTACAACATTTAAAAAAGCTTGACAGTGAGCAAACCTCTGTTTGATCTCAGCTCTAACAGGTAACCTGTCTGTGTGGTGCAGACTGTGTTTTCTCTCCATGTGACACTAACCATACTTGAATTGTGCAGTGCGCTGTGTTGTACTGTACTGTAAATAGTGGATTCCAAAAAAAAGCATTAGTGTGTGTGTGTGTGTGTGTGTGTGTGTGTGTGTGCGCGCGCTTGTGTTCATGACAGGTGTCTACATCTGTTTGCTGTGTATCAAACTAGATTGAAGAAATAATTCAGCAGGAAAAAGTGAGACCTACAGTAAATATACCTCCAGTTTGGTCGAACCTCTGCATCAGAGTCTTCATCATGGCGTTGAAGGAGCGGTGACCAGCGTGACACTCATCGGTGAACCAGTCCATGTGGTTTGGATCATGCTCCAGGGCTTTTGTCATCCAGTCCTGTTTGGGTTCAGCTCGACTGATGTTGCTGTCGCAGTAAATCACCTCAACTCCATCAACCATCGTAACGCCGACAAACTCCGGCCATTTTTGGTCTCCAAACACGCCAGTGTGGAGAAAGTGCAGGGAGTGAGTCACTGCAGCAGAAACAGGTTTTCTGTTAAGTTAAGCCTCTTTGGTAAAGCTAATCATTTCTGCAACTTAAGCAATTTTTTAACCTAAAAATGTACTAATTTGTTTTTTTTAAAAAGATAACTGATTAAATCGATTTCATGTTTGGCTGCATCCAAACCTTGTTCACCAGTTTATAAGAAACCAGCTCCTCCTGTGAGAATTCAACGCGCTTCATGTAATAGAGAGTAAAGAACGGAAAGTGACGAGACAGTCACGTAAGCTGCACCGAAGCCCTAATGCAATAAGTTAAATAATTAAATAGGAGCAATAAAATGATAAATATACTTGCAACCGAAGGTGTTAAAATTAATCTAATTGTTTGTTACAATAATATAAATAATATGTTTTTCAGTGCAAATACTGTAATAAACCTGCTTCTATTTTAATCATGTGCTTTTAAGCTTCTTTCCAGTAACTTTACCTTGGAATGTCACTTTATGGTATTTACAGGACTCAATTTAGCACTTAATTAATTGAGCTCAATTTTTAAAAAAATGTTTTGGAAACACTGGGTTATAAAAATACAGAGGAAACATTCTCTCATTATTATTTTTAATTGGCCTGTTAAAGAAGTTCTGGTGTGAGAGCAGCAGCACAAGTTTCCTCCACATCTGGCCTGTAGAAGAACCATACTGTCAACAGTGTTTCACAGAAACTCATGGTGGAAATCTGCATGTTGTGAGTAAGTATTGAGTATAAGAGCTGATAATCTAACAACAAGGCCGTTCTCAAGTTTTATGCCACAGATTTAGCAGCACAAATCTACAGAGGAGGTTTAGGATTTACAATTCTGACTTTTTTCTCAGAATTCTGAGATTAATGTCAGAATTCTAAAAAGGAAAAGTCACGAGGTCACGTGTGAATTGTTTTTGGAGTTGATTAAATTCTAGTTTGTTTTATTTTTTTTCCACATGTGGCCCTAATCGTCTTCCGTACAGATCAATCATTGAGTTCAGGTAATTTTGTCAAAGGATAAAATAGACATTTCATCTAAGAACTTCAGTCTAAAAGTTGGGATCCAAGTAGTTTTACCCCCAAAAAAGAGCGCTGTCATATATTAAAACAAACTAGAATATATGTGAAATCAAGCTGCTGTTACAACAAAAGGTTGAAATAAAACGTGATCTCACCTGGAGATACAACGTGACAGAAGAGGAGCAACAGAAATAAAGTCTTCATCATGTCTTAGTGGAGCTGATCTGGTGATGAACTTCAGGTGTATGTATACACACACACACACACACACACACACACACACACACACTGATATGATCCGCCCACACATCAATAGATACCCTCTACAGGAAGACAGTTTACAGGAAATCATAAAATACCAAACAAGGACATCTACATGTGGTTAGAATGTGCAATAATAGGACTTTATGTTCTTATATCTGATACCTGATGTCACTTACACAAGCTCACAGCACTCTCTGTTCACTAACATCAAAACTTATGAATTTAATGGTATGCAATAACTATTAAGAAAACTTTGTTTTTTTTTTTTAAATTACTGTCATACAGTGTATAAGTTTAAATATTTGATATTTAATAATTAATAGTTATTTAAACAAGGCGCTTCCTGTGTGGAGGTACGAGCCCCTGAAGCTGCAGATCTAAACGCTTTAGAGAGAGATTAAGTCTCATTAGCCAGTTAGTATTTCCTTTGCATTTTTGGATTTTAATTCGGCACAAATAAATATATTTACTTAGTTATTTATTGTTATTGTATTTGTTGTTTTCACAGAAAGTCGCAGGCTTCCCTTTATAGAAACTTGGT
>NW_019190451.1:0-117 GCF_002260705.1 Seriola dumerili
TACTAGACTGTTAAAATGGTTGTTAAATGTCTGTGGCTCTGGAGGATCTTCTTAAAGGTGCGTTCAGAAAGAAAGGGGAGCAGCATGTGCATCACACATTGTTTATGCAAATAACCA
>NW_019190452.1:0-140 GCF_002260705.1 Seriola dumerili
CACACACACACACACACACACACACACACAATGCTCATGCCCAAAAGTGAGAGTGTGGTAAGCTTTAACTTTAACAGGACATTTTAACAAGCTGTTCAGGTAGTCACCTGTGTGTGTGTGTGTGTGTGTGTGTGTGTGTG
>NW_019190453.1:0-118 GCF_002260705.1 Seriola dumerili
AGTCACTGTGATGTCACGTTTGTTTTGACGTCTCACATTCAGAGAGAAAAACTTCATGAGCTGCAGTGATGTGTTTCTGCCACAAGATGGCGCCAGAGTTAAACTCTCCTCTGCTCCT
>NW_019190454.1:0-177 GCF_002260705.1 Seriola dumerili
GTCCATCCGTCTGCCTCTCTCTCTGTCTGTCTGAGGTCAGGAGGATTATCAGCAGCTGAAAGAACAAATGGAATAATCCAGAAAACTCGACAGGAAGGTGGCGAAGAGACAGTGAGGACAGCTGACAGTGAGGGTTAGGTTACACACGCACACACACACACACACACACACACACAC
>NW_019190455.1:0-137 GCF_002260705.1 Seriola dumerili
ACCGGGAGACTTTTGGTATAATGTCCCTGGAAAAAGATCATAGTATATTTACCTAAATGATAAATTAGTAATTAACAATTGAAAAGGATTTAAAACATTAATCTCATCTACAGTGCAGCATGTTGCTATAGCTCTGA
>NW_019190456.1:0-144 GCF_002260705.1 Seriola dumerili
TTATTTTTCTTCAGTTTAGTGTGAAATTTAATTTTTGTAGAAAAAAATGTTTTTGCTAATCTAATAAAAAGAAACATGTTCACATCAACAAGAGCCGCCAGAATTGCAATAGACTCTTAGTCTTGGTTTTCTTCATATTGCTAC
>NW_019190457.1:0-171 GCF_002260705.1 Seriola dumerili
GACAGAATGTGACCGACGTATGTGATCTCTGTCCTTCTGATCTTACATTTGTCTTTGTTTAACTTTAGATTGATGCTTCGGATCCTGTCCATCAGCGCTCTCAGTCTCCTGTCATGCTGTTCCTCGTCTTCTCCCCACACTAAGATATCATCCACTATGTTCACCACTCCT
>NW_019190458.1:0-164 GCF_002260705.1 Seriola dumerili
TTTTTTTTTTTAAATTACTGACAAACACTGACATTCAACTATTTTGAAATAACCAGTCCTTCACTGTGTTCATGGTTTTAAAAGTTGAATCTGAATTTCTACTGAGCATTTCATTCACGTGCACTGCGATAAGAAAAATGTAGATGTAATTATGTATAAAAAAA
>NW_019190459.1:0-225 GCF_002260705.1 Seriola dumerili
AGCCCGACTACATTATGGTGTATATGATAGTGAATTTTGTATGAGCACAGCAGCTATAATCTACCTACATAAAGAGTACGATATTGCACCCTTCACATTTGTCTGTACAGTCCAATTAATATCTCACTCCTTCCTGATTCTCTCCGGTAAGCCCCATGAATGATTTACTGTATGTGTGTCAGAGCGTGGGGGTGATTAGTCAGCTTCAGCTGCTTGTTTTTGCTT
>NW_019190460.1:0-100 GCF_002260705.1 Seriola dumerili
TTGAAGCGCTGCTTTGCAGTTTCAATGTTGGCTTTGAAGGTCTGCTGAGCACCTGAAAAACTCCCAGTCTCCCTCTCCCAGTACTGCTGATCTGCTGCCT
>NW_019190461.1:0-104 GCF_002260705.1 Seriola dumerili
AATGGTTCATCCCTCCAGTAGAGTTCAGAGACTTCTAGACTCAATGCTAAGGTGCACTGACGCTATTCTGGTGGCACGTGGCGGCCAAACACCTAACTAAGACA
>NW_019190462.1:0-125 GCF_002260705.1 Seriola dumerili
GAAAACACTTTGTTGTTTTGTTGTTTCTTCATTATGAAATAATAATAATAAGTTATTTAAACTCACCTTTACTACAATTAAGGCAACCCTTGGCTCTAAGCACAGCTAGAAGAACACCAACAACT
>NW_019190463.1:0-123 GCF_002260705.1 Seriola dumerili
CTGAAACTACCACTGCCTTGTTGAGGCTGGAAACCAGTTTGTGTATCATCTGAAACACAATAGGGTGTAACTCCACCATCAGTGGAGCAGCTGACACATTGCATCCGACCGCTTATGTAGTCA
>NW_019190464.1:0-620 GCF_002260705.1 Seriola dumerili
TTTTTAAATGTTGGTTTTTAAGGTTGACACATCACCTGTGTTTACATCGTCATGGTGACGGTAATTCACCACCACACATCTCACCTGTGTGTGAATCTCCTCGTTAATTGACCCTTTGCTCTCCTTCTTCTTCTTCACTGCCAGGAGCTCCACCAGAGGCCGGATGGTCATCCCCTGAGGACAGACACTGGAGTGAAGCAGTGCAGCAGCTTTAACACACCTGAGCTGATGAGTGCAGGTTGGTGCGGCTCCTCCCCGTCACCACCAGAGGGCAGTAAACACCATGTGTTACTTTGTATGGAAGAACAAACATGACTGAACAGGAAAAATAAATGGATGTAAAAAAATAATTATCGTTTATGGTAACTTATTTCTGTATAAAGTCATTTACATTAATCACTTCTTAAAGCTTATTTAACTAATTAGCCTGAATTAATGTTGTTTTTATGTTTGACGTCTTATCATTTTTATTATATCTCGTTTATTTTAATCCCTGTATCTTTGTTTTTATCGTTTTGTGTGAAACACTTTGTAACATTGACTTTGAGAGGCGTTATACAAAATAATTTTTCTCTTCTTATAACACTAATAATAATAATAATAATAATAATAATAATAAT
>NW_019190465.1:0-134 GCF_002260705.1 Seriola dumerili
TGTATGAGCAGCTCATCACTGTTCTTGCCACTGTGGCGAACAAGAGCACTTCCTGTATCACTGACAAATCTGAACTTCAAACTGAAGTAAAGCCCCCGACAACACACACACACACACACACACACACACACACA
>NW_019190466.1:0-133 GCF_002260705.1 Seriola dumerili
CCCTGTGTAATTTTTTAACCCTCTATTTATTGAATGAATATACTGAATTGAATGATGTATATGAATTGTTATTTATAAATTATAAAATTTTAACCCTTGAAATGCCAAATCCAATCTTTTTAACCCTTGAATT
>NW_019190467.1:0-135 GCF_002260705.1 Seriola dumerili
AGGTGGATATATACAGTAGCTTCATTGGGCATAAACTTCTGACCATTGGTAAAATTGGAAAAATACACTGTACGAGACTTCTTACAACAGAAAACTAAAGAAGCAGAAAATAAATATAAAAAATACAAGAATAAG
>NW_019190468.1:0-240 GCF_002260705.1 Seriola dumerili
GCAATGTTTGCAGCGCTGCGTGTGCTCAGGGGTGAAAAAGTAGATGTGGTGTCCAGCTCTTCTGTGTTATGTCAAAGAGATGCAGCAGAATGGACGGACTTCTACAAATACTTTGGAATCACAGTTGACACCAACACAAACAAAACCAAAGATGAAGACAGAAAAGAGTGCTACCAAAAAGATGTGGTCTACGGAACAATCGAAGCCTTTGCTGCAGATCACCTTCGCCAGATATTTGAG
>NW_019190469.1:0-132 GCF_002260705.1 Seriola dumerili
CCCTGTCTCTGGCACCTCCATGAAAGATTCAGTTTAAGATGGAAACATTAAACTGGTATCAGTTAAAGGTATCTTAAACAACTCGTAGACTACAAAACACAGTACAATACGAATTGAACAGAGACAATCACA
>NW_019190470.1:0-116 GCF_002260705.1 Seriola dumerili
ATTTCAAATCCTGTGAAAATTCTTGCTTTTAGCAATCCAACTGGTGATTGACTGGTGCTGTTTTTCCTTCGACTTCGGCATGCATGTGAAATAATGCACATAGGAGCTGGGAGATT
>NW_019190471.1:0-177 GCF_002260705.1 Seriola dumerili
GTATACACCACTGAAACTCAGGTTAGTTCAAAATATATCCTCCCTACATGAGTGGCGTTTCTTTGTGTGCGGACCCATCCTGTAATTTACTGCAGTTTTCTTGTTTTCCTGCAGAGTGAGCAGTCTGACGCTGTGCAGTACGTAGCTGTGGACTACAGGAAGAAGCAAAGCAAGAGC
>NW_019190472.1:0-166 GCF_002260705.1 Seriola dumerili
TGGCTGAGTATAGTTTTGTTTTCTTTTTTTTTAAACAAGTGAATAATACACAGTTAGTTTATGAGCTAATGTAGCTACAGGCTAACACAACAGCCCTACTTTAAATTCTTCCTCCATAAAGGTTATGATGTTTTATTTCTGTTGTGTTGCTGTTGAATAGTACATG
>NW_019190473.1:0-230 GCF_002260705.1 Seriola dumerili
CTCTCTCTCTCTCTCCATATTATGTTCATGAGAAAACATGGCACCTGTTCACCTGAACGGAGCCAGTCCATCTGTGCAGCACGTCGTCTGGCTCTGCGTTGGCCCGTAGTAGAGATGAGCGCACGCATGGTTCTTGTCACGATCTCAAAAACAAAATGGCTGCCACCGTAATGATTCTCCAGAGTCGTACGCAGTGGATTTTTTTTTTTTTTTTTTTTTTTTTTTTTTTT
>NW_019190474.1:0-105 GCF_002260705.1 Seriola dumerili
CATAGAAGCTGGATTTAGAGCAAGTAATGGAGGACTTCGTGGTGCACGAGACGCTGACTTTGATCTGAGTACATATTTACACAAGTAATTTTACTTGTACCTGAG
>NW_019190475.1:0-151 GCF_002260705.1 Seriola dumerili
CCCGCATGTGCTCCCTCCATTTAAATATCCAGACACGCAGACAGGATCGGTCACGATCTAAAATTCACTATATTGACAGACTTTTCAGCATATCACCCAGGTCTACACAGAGCACAAGCAAGCTACTCGACTTTTCCACGGATGCATGAAA
>NW_019190476.1:0-131 GCF_002260705.1 Seriola dumerili
ATCTGTGAAGTAATCATTACATAACTGATTCATTAATATCGTGGGCTATGTCTTTGTTCTCCAATAATTTTGGTCGATTAATTGATTGATTGATTGATTGATTGATTTTGAGTTATAAAAACAGGGCAAAA
>NW_019190477.1:0-149 GCF_002260705.1 Seriola dumerili
GAAAAACTTGTTGATAGTTCATAGATTGTTTAATAATAGCAATTTATCATTATTATATATTTATATTAATATCAATATATTTACATATATAATTGTTTATAATAGCATTACAAACACATTTACTGAGTCTAATAAACTTACTTTTTATC
>NW_019190478.1:0-133 GCF_002260705.1 Seriola dumerili
AATTCTGCCTGTACAACCTCAAAACAATAGAGGTCAATGACCCCAAGACACCTCACAGTAGGACTGGAGGCCATGTTAATTCTATCCAAAGTAAATATATGATTAGAAGTTTTTCTGCTGTGTTTAGGGCGTT
>NW_019190479.1:0-102 GCF_002260705.1 Seriola dumerili
TATTTTTATTTATTTTTATTTATTTATTTTTTATTTTTTTACCACTTTCTTTTCAATGGACAATTACACAAGACAACAGCAGACAGATAACACAAACAAAGG
>NW_019190480.1:0-413 GCF_002260705.1 Seriola dumerili
TTGAGCACAACAGTGATAGCACGAGAGATTTATGTTGAGAAAAGAGGTAGGTCTTCTCTGACGTCTGATCTTGTTCATAAGAAGAAACACTGGTTCCCACTGTCATTACCGTCAACAGACAGAACCCGAGAAGATCACACAGGAAAACATGTGTAAGGGCATATCAGTGAGGGTGCACAACGGGCTTACAGGTGGGATGATGAGTGTCCCCCTGGTCAAGTCAAAGAAGCAGATGAATAAAGTGACCACGAAACAGCTGAAGAGGAAAGTACTGAAGGCGATTCCCAGCGTCAAAGGTAATAAATACTCTTACAAAAGATAAAAAAGTAAAATTACAGCACCGTGGGTGAACATGTAGCCAACTAACACCTGAACTAGCAAATTAAACGATGCAATTTACAACTTAACAACAA
>NW_019190481.1:0-127 GCF_002260705.1 Seriola dumerili
CATTCTCTTTCACCATCGCCCAAATTACTGATAGTTAAGATGATAGATATAGGTATTGTTAGTTATAGACTCAAGTTAATTATCATTTTTCATTGTATTACTCCTGTGTTTAGTTAGTTAATAAATA
>NW_019190482.1:0-106 GCF_002260705.1 Seriola dumerili
GAGCTAGCTAACTTATCAATTTAGCTGAGGCTAGCTGAGTTAGCTAGCTGGACAAAAGTAGCAACTTGCTCCAAAGTTGGCTAACATTACAGCTCCCCCTCCACCC
>NW_019190483.1:0-147 GCF_002260705.1 Seriola dumerili
ACACTTCAGATATTATCATGTTTATACCACTGGCTGTAGATAACACTGAGCACACCAAGGTCTTGTCTCGATTTTTTTATTCTTCTCCTGTTGAATGTGCACATTTTGCAGACTGACAGTATTTCTAAACTCATGCATTTAAAATTG
>NW_019190484.1:0-106 GCF_002260705.1 Seriola dumerili
CTGATCCCTGCGTAATATGATTATCAAGTTCTTAGGAAGCAGTCCCTCTCTCAATAACTATGCTTCACAATCTCTGGCCCCTCTCCCAGAACTCTTATCCTGGTCA
>NW_019190485.1:0-131 GCF_002260705.1 Seriola dumerili
TGTTTATGACCGTAGATGTGCTTCCTTACCTGACCGCAGCGTCACTGTGGTGCTAAGTCGAGTTCAACAGGGACTCACTTAACTTATTTTTTATTTTTATTTGTCAGAATTTGAGTTACCTGTCTCTGAGA
>NW_019190486.1:0-321 GCF_002260705.1 Seriola dumerili
TTTTTTTTTGGACTTTCTGGTTTTCTGTTCCTACCTGTTTTTTGGATAACTTTTGTGAATACTTTTTGTTGTTAAAAAATTGTTTTTTTTCCCCACCAACCCCTTTTTGTGTTGTCTGCATATGGGTTCAGTTTTCCCTCAACCGTGGCACCATGTCCCCCGGAAGATCAACTCCACTCCATGACCTGTCTTGTAAAACTAAGGCTAAATCCACTGATATGTTTTAGTTTTTAAACAACAACAATCTCCATCCAGACGACTGTTTTAGCTCTGTATCAGAAACACACCTGAAAACACATATCACATGACCATTCACATACA
>NW_019190487.1:0-204 GCF_002260705.1 Seriola dumerili
ACTCAGAGAAACTGTGGCGCTCACTGACACAAGCCTCCTTTATATCTCCGCGGAGAGAGCGGGACTGTTCCTGTCAGACCAACCAGGAAAGAGGCTCCAGCAGAGCAGCAGAGGGCGGCCTGCTCTGAGATTTGGCGGCCATTTCGAAAGGACTTTTCTCCAATGAGCAGCCGAGGATCAGCGGCGGCTCGCTCCTGTGGGCGG
>NW_019190488.1:0-108 GCF_002260705.1 Seriola dumerili
TCATATTGTAATATTGCATAAAAATGTCAAAAAATGTCACATGGTAATATGGCATAAAAATGTCAAAAGATGTCATATTATAGTATGGCATAAAATGTCAAAAAATGT
>NW_019190489.1:0-122 GCF_002260705.1 Seriola dumerili
GGTTGGGGTATGGACTGTGGTTACACTTGATAGTACTTTTTTTTTTTTCCCCCTCATATCAGATTGAGCGTTTCATAAACAGCCCCGAGGCACAGAGGAACCCTCCGGATTACCAAGACATC
>NW_019190490.1:0-109 GCF_002260705.1 Seriola dumerili
AGGATGAAACAGTATGTCGTGTTGCTGTAATTTAAAGCTGCAGCAATCAATGTAAGTGAACACGAGGACGGATTACTGAACAGGTCTGCCGCAGATCTGTTCAGAACCT
>NW_019190491.1:0-165 GCF_002260705.1 Seriola dumerili
CTGTAATCTAACCTAGGACGGGTAATGAGACAACATGCCTCTAGGGCACAGACATGTAAAAGCCTACCCCACACCCCTTCTCTACAGGGGCATGACACCCAGACTGGCCCCCTAACACATTCGGCTCCGTCCTGGGCTCGGTAAGCACGTTTAGCAATCCATCCA
>NW_019190492.1:0-129 GCF_002260705.1 Seriola dumerili
TGTAGAATTGTTTCCAGTAATATACTGTAATTCTAAAATACAGTGAGATACTGTAAAAAATACAGTAGCTTGCTGGCGAAGCTGCTGCCAGTAAATTACTGTAAATTTGCAGTGAAAAGTTTAACAGTG
>NW_019190493.1:0-122 GCF_002260705.1 Seriola dumerili
TGAACAGCCACAGTTTCCATCCAGTCAATATACATATTCGGTGGGTTGTTACTTTGTCCTAATGCATTAAGAAAGACAACTTGTTAAAAATTCATGTTATGTAAAGTCAGTAAATTAAGTTG
>NW_019190494.1:0-105 GCF_002260705.1 Seriola dumerili
CATAGTATAGTAAGGCATAACAAGGCCCAAAAACGTCATTGTATAGTTGGCATAAAAATTCCAAAAAACGTCATTGTATAGTATGGCATAAAAAGTCAAAAAAAC
>NW_019190495.1:0-105 GCF_002260705.1 Seriola dumerili
TTTTTTTTTTTTATGTCATCGCATTGTTGTATTGAACATTTAGAATAAAAAGCTCATAGACAGCCAACTACAAGCAGTTTATCTGGAAATAAACAAACATTTAAT
>NW_019190496.1:0-107 GCF_002260705.1 Seriola dumerili
TGATATGACATCACTACATTTCATCAGACTGTCTGATTTTTAAAAATATTATATATATATATATATTATTGAATCCAACACTTGAAAATCAAAACATTCAATAATAG
>NW_019190497.1:0-105 GCF_002260705.1 Seriola dumerili
GTAAGGCATCAAATAAGATTGTATTTGAAGGCATAAAAATGATAGACAACGTTCTAGTATAGGATAGCATAAAAATGTCAAAAAACATCATAGTATACTATGGCA
>NW_019190498.1:0-455 GCF_002260705.1 Seriola dumerili
ATCGTATGATTTTGAAATTAGTCACTTTCATGCAGCTCTCATAATGATGAAAAATGCCTCCTTATTAGGAGATGCTGAGTCACAATTACAAAAAGTCAGTGACGATAGTTCTCTTGTGGCGGGGCTGGAGGTTTCACTGACTAAATCATTTTATTTCAATTGAGCAATACATATCTCGTAATTTTGATTATTTTAATTTTTATGCTGTATTATAATTAGAAGTCATAATTACAAAAACTTTACTAAAGTAAAATATTTCATTCAAAATAACATTCTGATTTTAAAGCAATTAATAAGTTCTGTAATTATTAAGATTTGTAATTACAAATTACAAATCTTGAAATTTTAAGTAAACAAAAGAAAATGTCTCCTTGTCTTGTAATTAGGACATCATTTAAGATTCCATAATGACAGGTTCCTCTGGATTATGAGACTCAGATCTATATTATAAGATA
>NW_019190499.1:0-122 GCF_002260705.1 Seriola dumerili
TTTAAAGTAGCAGTTTTAGCTTTTTGTAGCTGTGAAAATATCCAGTATTAACCCAAAGTGGGTGTTTTTATGCCTTCATCTCTATTTGTTAGCACCATAGTAGAACAACAGATGATAAATAA
>NW_019190500.1:0-110 GCF_002260705.1 Seriola dumerili
GGACAGCGCGATAGACAAACAGAGGGAAAGCTGCAGGTACTGTATATCTACCGAGGGGCTGATGAATGGACTGGAAGCAGGTGCACAGGTGGATGTGGAGGTCAGGTGAT
>NW_019190501.1:0-135 GCF_002260705.1 Seriola dumerili
GCTCTACTTTATTATTCATAATGATTTGGATATTTTTTTCTACCTTGCTGTTGTTAACGTGTACATTTACATTTACATTCTCTCATCTGACAGACATCCCTCCAGTAAAGATCATATTCACTCTTCTAATGGTTT
>NW_019190502.1:0-454 GCF_002260705.1 Seriola dumerili
TGTTATAGACAGTGGCAAAGGAAATATCAATGACAGAATTGTGAATCTGGGGAGTTTTACAGGTTTTACATAATCCTGTATGTTGGTTACACTGAATGGGAGAACTTACTGCACATGTACATGTCGACTCCTTCAGGTGAAAGATGGTTCATGTATAATGTCAGTAAGTTATGAGGTAAAAAAATAAATACAGACAATCTTCCCCTGATTCTTCAACTCTGATCACAGTGAGACGTCCTGATAGAAGCTGAGGTTGGACATGTTCAGTTCAGTGAGAGGGAAACGAGGCAGAACATCATGTAGACCTGCTGACCCTCAGCTGGGTTTTACCAGACCCATGTTTACTTTGCAGAGGATCCTGGCAGCTTCAGCGCCTTCCTCATGAAAGTTGTTCAGCCATTTAGAAAGTAACTCTAACAAGCAGATCTCAGTTTGTCAGTGTATCATAAATCAT
>NW_019190503.1:0-118 GCF_002260705.1 Seriola dumerili
AAAAAAACAACAACATAGAATAGAAAGGCATGGAAACATCAAAAAACATCATAGTGCAATAAGACATAAAAACAGCAAAAAACATCATAATATAATAAGATATGAAAACGTCATAGTA
>NW_019190504.1:0-216 GCF_002260705.1 Seriola dumerili
GTACTTTTGAGTCCAGACTGGGAATTTATAACAAATTAGGAGAGTGAAAATTGTAGTCTAGTGTTTCATGTAATGTGAGTAACATACATTTGACTGTAAATATGTGTTCCTGGAGAGAACACAGAGCTCAGTGGAGAGAAGTTTCCAGGAACAGTGTGGACTATAAGAAGAGCCTCTAGGTAGAATAACAACACATAGATCAGTTCATCCTTGAAC
>NW_019190505.1:0-103 GCF_002260705.1 Seriola dumerili
TAGACATTGGAGAGTGCAGGGTTACATCAACAGGACACATGCTGTATCTGACTTAATATGACTAAAGAAAGAAAACCAAAGATTGAAGCTTTACTGCCACCTG
>NW_019190506.1:0-105 GCF_002260705.1 Seriola dumerili
CACTTTATTAGAATTAGGACCTTTTACTTTAATTTTACGTTTTTTGTTTGGCAGCTGCTGCTGCCCGTCATGATTTATTTTACAGTGTATAGTTCAGGATAAATC
>NW_019190507.1:0-124 GCF_002260705.1 Seriola dumerili
CGAGTCCAGGTTGTAGATGCAGGGAGAAGGTGCTCTGAGCAACAGTGTCACATGGCAGTCCACACACTGCAAGTAATGGAGATCCACCTTTTGAGTTTTGTACAAATGAATAATTGGACATTTT
>NW_019190508.1:0-105 GCF_002260705.1 Seriola dumerili
GTATGGCATAAAACGTAAAAGAAAACATCATAGTATATTGAAGCATAAAAGGTCATAAAAATGTTGTATTATGATAAGGAATAATACGACATAGTATAGTAAGGC
>NW_019190509.1:0-135 GCF_002260705.1 Seriola dumerili
GTAATCACTTATTTTATTTTAATGATTAATTACTTTATTTATTATTTTATAATTATTCCGTCTAATTTAATATTAATATTTTTTAATGTTTTTCACCACCAGTGTTTTTAACAGGTTTTTATGTTCATTTCATGT
>NW_019190510.1:0-471 GCF_002260705.1 Seriola dumerili
AAAAACCCCAAGTAGAAAACCTCCACAGAGACATAGCATTAACATTAGTAGTTCATCACTGATAACGTATAAAAATATTTTGTGTTCAGGAAGACAATTCATGTTTGGTCTAAAGATGGATTTCACCATAACATTTACTCCTTTTTCTGGAGGTCTTCAATGAGAAATTTCTCCTGTCTTTTAAGGATTTCAAAGAAGATATTTTTGCATTCGTCACCAGCTCTCATGCAAGTATAGACCTCCCTCATTTTAGCATTAGGGGTGGACATTTTCCTAATTTCTTCCCATTTTTCATCGTCAATGACTTTTTTGACCAAGAGCTCATCCAAAATCGATGCAATGTTGGTCACTCTCCTGATCAGCTCAAGTTTATGTTTGTCCACGAAGTGCTCATCTGAGGAAAGAGGAGAAGAGAATGACTGACTGGATTTGAACATGAAGTTAAAGCCAACTTAATACATTTCTTTTGAA
>NW_019190511.1:0-118 GCF_002260705.1 Seriola dumerili
CTCAGCGGTGTCCAGTACTGAATCCTTCTTCAACAGTTACTGTTGTCAGTATTGCAAGGGCGCAGTGAGAAATTTTGAATTCCATGCACAGACTTAAGCCTCCTGTCCCTCCATTCAC
>NW_019190512.1:0-201 GCF_002260705.1 Seriola dumerili
AGCAGGGGTTGCAATGGGATTAGCATTGCTCATTCCATACTTCTGGAGAATGGTTTCAATGTAATGCTTCTGATGCAGAAAGACACACTTCTTTGCTCTGTCTTGAACAACAGAGTTGCCCAGGATATAGGACAGCTCCCCCATGTCCTTCATCTTGTAGCGCCTTTTGAGAGCTTGTTTCAACTCATCCATGCTTTCTGT
>NW_019190513.1:0-372 GCF_002260705.1 Seriola dumerili
AACTCTTTTAAATCCCACAATTTCCAACCTTCATTGACACCCAGTGTTGGTGTCATTCTGATAGATGTTATGGTTTTTGAGGAAAACCCTCCTAAGTGCAGAGAGGGCTTCCCAAATCTCCCATAAACTGAGCTCTGAAGCTGAAGAGTGGACTTTGTAAACTGCGATAAAACTTCAAC
This sequence comes from Seriola dumerili, assembly GCF_002260705.1. Taxonomy (NCBI): domain Eukaryota; kingdom Metazoa; phylum Chordata; class Actinopteri; order Carangiformes; family Carangidae; genus Seriola; species Seriola dumerili. The sequence continues at coordinate 180 of NW_019190513.1, forward strand.
CGTAAACTGTAGGTACACATAAAAGATATCGATCTCTTTACTGAGGCCTTGGGACGGCCGTAGCGAGGCGATCTTTTCAATAGGACTTGCAGTTTTCTCTCTGTGATCCAATTTTCAAGCAGAAGTTTCATCTTAAAAGCGGTTGTCTCTCTGCGGAGACAGAGGGGATTGTGTGTGCGTGTTTCCCTCCTCC
>NW_019190514.1:0-163 GCF_002260705.1 Seriola dumerili
AAAAATGCCATTTCTGCCCATCAGTCTACACTCAGTAACCCATAATAACAATAATAATGATAATTCATTTTTCTGCAAATTTATTTAAAAAAAAATTTCTCTTTTACACAAGCATTCAGACCTCTAATTGAGTACTACAATTAACAGCCTCACACACACACAC
>NW_019190515.1:0-128 GCF_002260705.1 Seriola dumerili
TAGTATTTACAAGTACAGTAAGTCCATGGAAGGTTTAAAGATGCACTTCCTGTTTTTGATGTTGGTTATAGGGCAGCGTATGCGACACAATTAACTTACTGACAGAAAGAAAGTCAGAGTCAACAAAT
>NW_019190516.1:0-116 GCF_002260705.1 Seriola dumerili
TTGATTTTTCATTAGTCTTTGTGTCATTAATGCAAATCTACCAAAAGGCCTTGTAGCGTTTTGATAATGGCACAGAAAGAAAACATCCAACGCCTGTGTATCTTTGATACATACCA
>NW_019190517.1:0-7084 GCF_002260705.1 Seriola dumerili
TACACACTCAAAGTCACAGGTAAGACACTGTATATTTGTCAATTACAGTTGCACTTCCTGTTCAGACACGCTGTTGAAATTTTGTCTTCTTGCCAACAGATTGATCTCCTGATCAGAGTGTTTCTTATCAGTAGCATATGTATTCCCTCTGCTTTCAGTCCATGCAAAGTTTGAAGACTGATGCTCCTTCTATCACAGTTGTTAGGTTCACTGAGTTCTTAGTGTGTATCTGTATTTACTGTAAGTGTGTGCTTGTGTTTCCAGGCCAGAGTACCATTACGTATATCTATACCTTTGTGGAAAGCTTCAAGGGACCTCACCCAGGTTTTGCCAGTATCGCTCAGATGGCGTCGTGTCCACAAGCAGGTAAGTTAATTGCTGCGCATGTGTTATCTTAGGCTACAACATCGTCATCTAGTGGTGAAAAGTAATTAGGGCACCAAAGTGACAGCTGCATATGACAACCTATCGATCACACATTTCAGCCCATGAAAAGGTAGTTGAAATCGAGGCTTCTTTCCACCACCCATGCTAAAAATGATCCAGGGTTTACTCTTGAAACAATCAACCACTTTTACCCATACAAATGAATTTTCCTCTCATTCCTCTCTCTACTTTCCTTCTCTCCTCTGGAAACCAGGCCAGCCAGTCACCTTGATGCTCTCAGTAATGGGAAGGAAAGGTCCGTCATCAATGAGTGTTGGAAACATTGGCCTAGTAACTGTGTCTGGTCCTGAGGTTGTGAGCAATGGTACGATGACTGACATGGGTAGCGGAGACATCCTGGTGACTGTTGACATGGTCCCTGAGGGGGAGTTTGTTGTCATTCTGAAAGGAACAGACAAAGTGTCAAACTCTGAATTTCAGAGGCAGTCTACCACCCAGATGTCTGTCTCCAAAGTGAACATCCAGGTCAGTCTCTTCACGTCCTCCTCACAATCTGTCTACCCATTCATGCAGCCTCTGTTTGATGATCACTAACAGAAAAGATGGGGGTAGCAAAATAATAGGCTTACAGAATCTAAAAAATGGTATAAATATAAACTACAAGAATGACATTGTTCTTCTTCACCTGCCTTTTTCCCTTGATCTTCCATTTTCTCTCCAGGCTGTGGTGGACAGCAGTGTGGAGCCAGGAGAAACCTTTAAGCTCCCCTTCAGTGTAACGACCCAGGGCTCTGGTGGTCAGTATCACATCAGCGCCAGAAATGACAGAAACTTCCACATGTCCTACTCAAGCAAGTGAGAAGAAACTAAAAATAATTCCTTTTTTAAATGTCCTTATAATCACTGAAATGATACGGCAACATTTTGGGAAAATGCTACTCCCTGTCAGGTTTTGCAAGGTAAGTAGGACTCATATGCAACCAACGCATGGGAGACGATGCAGACAGGTTTATTTAACCACACGTGAACATGACATGAACAGACAACGTGAACAAAACCGGAAGACAACAGACGAACCGACAATGACAAAGGGAAGCACAAAGACTATATAGACAAGGGAGGCAAGGGTGATTGAACACAGGTGAAACACATTAGGGTGGGGCAGACAATTACCACACAGACACAGGACCAAGACAGGAAGCAAAAACACTGACACACACTAGGAACCTAATTACAAAATAAAACAGGAAGTGAGAAAGTCCAAAACAAAACTAACAAAAAGTGTCTGCCACAGCAAACCATGACACTCCCCTTCTCACAGAAGGTAGGTTGTGGAAAAGACACTGCACCATTGACTTCAGACCAGGTTTTTGTTGGTCAATCATGCAATCGCTTTCTACTACCTCAAGATAACAATGCACCTGACCACACCTCATTTTAAGCCCAACATGCACATGGGCACTCACATGGGTGCAATTGCCATGCAATGTGGCCACTGGATAGGGAAATGACAACTGCGTTGGTCTGAAACTAGCAAATACACGTGTGTGTTGCTGCAAAGTAACATCTGGGTTGAGTAACATGTGCAATCCTACCCACCAATTGGAGTAAAAATTCAGGTGAGTCACATGTTATTACTCCACCCAAACAGATTACTTAACCGCAAGTCACATCTTTAAATTTCAATCAAAACCAAGTGCGTGGATTGTACACAATTACACTTCCTATAACCAAGAAAGGTATTTTTCTGTCTTCTCTTGACAGCCTCACCTTGACAACTGGAAAATATACTAATGATACGTTGACCATTACGGCACCTGCCAGCACACCATCAGGCACTGATATCACTCTGACTGCAGAAGCCAAGTCGTCCAGTGGTGTTGACTCCAATTACGTCGTGTTGAGATTGTCTGTTGTCACCAAGGTATTCAGACACATCCTGGATCACACATAGTTGGAAAGAGTGAAATAAATAAATACAAAAGCTTTTGGACAAAGCCAACGAACACATGCATGTCTTCAAAAGTTATTCAAGTATCCCATAGATCTAAATTTCTTTTTGCTGTGATGCATGCATAAATTCCTCACCTTCTCTTTTCTGTTCTCTTTTCAGATAACAGATTTTGTTCAGCCTTTGTGTGAAGTGGTTAGTGTGCAGGCTGATTATTGCCCTCAAGATGTTTCTCAGTGTGGACCTTTCAAGTGGAAGCTCTCGGCCAACCTTACTGATGGAAACGGCGCTGGGATCGAGAGAATCTCCCTGCAACAGGGTAATGGATCCCTCTCATACACCTCTCTGAGTGCTCCTGTTGTCCAGGCAAACTACAACGCCTCCTGCTGCTCACAAACTGTGGAGTTCATAGCTGTAGATAAAGTTGGCAATGTGGGAAAATGCTACCAATCAATTGTTCGTTCGGATGGCCCTCCTGCTTTAACTCTGTCATTGCCACTGTGGTTGTGCCTGTTGGTGTCTGCTTTTGTAATCAGGCCTTGAAGGGCTTAGTTTAGGTTGTGTCTTATATCTGTATGCTGCATCAGGTATTGTACACTGTTCATGATTTTAAATTAGTCCTAACTGTAACCCTCAAAACAGTGTGCTGCCATGATGGACTGAAACATTGGTGATGGTCACCCTAAACCCAGATATCCTGCTCACACAGTGTTTGCACTGATTAAACAATGGATGATGAATATATACTTAAATTGTCTGAAATAAAATATTTACAATAAAAATTAAATTGTACTTAATGTTTGAACAATTTTCTAGTGTTGTAACATGTTTCAGTTTTAGCAACAGAAATCATGTTAAAGATGAACATATCTTGAGAAAAATGAATTATAGGTTTTAATCTGAGATGATAAAGGAAACTAAAAATGATTTGCACAGTGAGTGGCTTTGAAGATTCCTGTTCTTTGGCGTGAGATTTGAATGACTGGCATGTGTTGGCAAGACTGTATGTTGACCAAAAACGTAAAATCATAGTGTATTTTTAAATTTCATTTCAAATGGTGTAATTTGCGCTGTTAGAGCTTGTATGTGCTTGATGTATTCAATGACATGTGCATTTGTCAACGTCTGATAATTAATACCAATGTTCTATAAACTGCGTCACAGTTCAGGAGCTGCATCTTTCAGAGGCCACATTTGAGGACAAAAAATGCAGCCCCCTTTTCCTTCGCAATGAAGGCTCCAACAGGTGGATCCTTTGTGGACCAATCTATCCCAATAATCATTGCATGCTTTCTTGATTAAGTATTGGGTTTGCAGCTCAATTGAAAAGCTAAGAGTGCAACTGTTAAAAAAGCAAGGGCCCTAAAACTGTTTAGGTACCATTGGTAGTTTATAAGGTATTACGTTTATAAGGCTATCAGAAATTAAGAAAGTATTAATAATAAAAATATTAATGTTAAATAATAACTTTAAAATGAATTAAGGTTCCTCGAGTGCACCACCCTGAAACAGGATAGCCAATATTGGTACAGTCTTGAATGGTACTATTACTTTGCAACTCTGATTAATAAAGTTGAAGGATCAGAGTTCTACTGAGTAGAGGTCAGAAATATTAATACTTGTGCAACATTAAACACACCAACCGATATACTCAAAGAGATTTATTAAATAAAAACACACAATATCTAGTCAGTATATACAGGTGTGTGTGTGTGTGTGTGTGTGTAGACACAGAAAAAAATCAAGATGGCTGAATTAAATTAAAGTGGTCCCTGTGACCACATGGCCTAACAAGAAGGACTACAAACAAGATGGCGGTAAATTATACAGTAAGTTAAGACCACATGTCATGCCATGCAAGGTTAAGAGAGGGTTAGCTGCATGCAAGTCCTAGTACTGGGATGTGCTACAGGTATGTGTGTGAAACATACAAGTATCAAGTTAACAGTGTGGCTAACCAACAACCTAAGCAGACATTACAACAACAAAGCTCAGTGGATACTTTAACAAAGTGCTGTGCTTAGCTGTGCTGTGCAATGCTGTGCTCGGTTAGGTTTGACCCGAGTCAATGTTACCCAGTCCTTTGAATAAAAAAACGTCCTTTCCAGTGTGCTTGTAAAAATCAAGTGAGTTTGTGTTGTTTCCTAAAGTGAAGTCCTCTCTGGCTGTGTGGTTTTATAGACTGTAAATAAAGATCGACGTTGCCTCCATGACGTCACTCATAGGTTCCTGGAGAGCAATTTTGAAGCTCAGAGTGGGCCGTTCTGTCGTCACCATCTTGCCAGTACATGACTCTGGCTAATCCAAAAATGGGATAAAGGACAAGGGGCTCATGTCACCTTCCATGCATGCTGACTTGTGGCAGGCATATTGTCACTTGCCTGTCACTCAAAGTGGCACATCATCAATTATGAACTTTAAGCCTTACTAAAATGTAAACAAGTGAGTTATATAAAAATTCACCCCTGTACAGTTGGCAAGAAGGGGAAAATTAGCCCCAGAGAGCAAAACTGTTTTTTGTACCAGTTTTTGGCTTTAAACGTGTTTATTTCATTTTTCAGTCTTGCAGGTTACTGCTTGTGTGGCTTCTGAGGAGATCGCTGGTTGCTCCTAATTATTGTCCTTACAGAGGTAGCTGTTCCACGTTAACTCTGCTGTGGCTTCTGTTGCTTGTAAAATCAGCTAACTTTGTGTCATAGCTGCTAGCACTGAATTGAACTTGTTCACTCTTAAGTTTAAGCAGGCACTCGCATCGCTGCTGTTAGAGAAGAGTGAAGTGGAGCATTCTGCTGTGAGCAAGCCTGCAGGGGATAAAAAGCCTTGTTACTCCTGGAGAGGTTGAAGAGCAGAGAGAAGAGAAGGAACCAAGGGGCAAGGCTGGGTTTCATTGGCCTGGTGACACCTTGAATCACGTGTCACACAGTGACCAACATTAACTGGTTGTGAGGTTCCTGGGGGGAGGTCATACCCAGGGGCGAATGTGGAGGATTACGGGGAATGGAGTTCAAATGGCTTTCTTTTGTTCTGTGTTCTGTTTAATTCTATTTCATAAAATACATAAGTAAACCCCCAGTTGTGACTTTTTTTTTAATTCTGGTGATTGTATTTTGGCTTCAAAAATCACAAAATTGATCTTCATTTGTGAAAATTATCAAGGTGAACAAAACATGTTAGTATCAAAACCTTTTGTTTGTCACCGAGTTTATTTTCTGCAGTAATCCAAAAGCTAATGCAAAATTCCCATTGACTCTTTGTCAAGGGAACCAGACTGATGTTAACTTTCAGCTTTGCCTACAAAAATACGTCATCCCCGCAGCACTATGAAACTTGTTGTTACCAGTTTGGGTTTGGGTGTAGACCTGCCTCAAATATCTCTTTGTATTTGAGAGAATTATACCCAGAAAGAACCATGCTATTACGTTTACAGGGAGATTAAAAAAATACAAGTGTGATATGACGATATAATATTGAAGGAGACAGAGCTCAGCTCAAGCATAGTGCAAGTTGGACTCCTGCCCAATTTAACTCCTGATTGTATCAGTTTTATTTATAAAGGTCTCCTGCCAAAGCTGCCTCAGTGTAGCCTTTGACTTCTTCATATATATAACCACTGCTCTCCAGACCAGATCTCAGGGCTGTTGAACTCTGGTTTATGCTTTCGGGTAAGGTGTTCCACTTTTATACACATCTTACATGGAATGAATTTTAAAAGTTGTCTCATTCCACTTCCAAATTTTAACATTGCAAGTGATGTTAGTCATTGTCTCTGATGACAGATAACAGAATTTTAAATAGTTTTGGGCTTACTGGAGAACTAAGAAAGACAACTTTCTTTCTGTTACTCAGTGTTGGGAGGTAGGAAAGTATCAGAGCACTTTCTCATCCACTAGGAAGTTTTCCTCACTCCAGATCTTTTGGAACAAATCTTTTCCCAAATTTAGTGACTGGCATGGATTATAAAAGTTAACCCAAGTTCTACCGAAAGTGCAAAGCTCAATAAGTTTGTATTCATATGGACAAGTTTCTTGAATACCAGGCCTTCCTTACTGAATACTGCACACCCCCCACCTTGTTTCTGTCACATCTCACTGAAGTATCTTCTGGTATTATAAAGTCTAAGTGTGGTTTTAGTAGGTTTCTTCAACATTCATTGCATCAGGTAAAACATCTAGTTCATCAACGTACTTTTGAAACTCTTGCACATTTGCAATGAAACTTCTACAGTTCCACTGATGAATGTAGATTAGGTAACATTATGATATAGATCACCATTTTAGGAGGTCATCACAGGTCATTCATGTTCTTGTTGTTGTAGCGCTGTATGCAACAAAGTTTGCTCTAACAAGTAAAGTCCTCTCCTTTACTTTACAACCATGTGAACATGATTCTTGCACAGTGTTTGTTCTCCTTACTGTGGGATATTCTCTTTCTATTTATTTTGACTGAGGCTCTCCTTTTTTATGTTATTTTCTTGTTGACTCTTTCTTCATTTAGCTTCACCATGTGAAGCTTCACTTTATCATCTCCACTACATTTTGTATATGCATGATTCCCACTGCACCATGCACACTTTGCATTATCCTGCTACATGACCCATACACTGACACTTGAAACATCTGAGTGGTGGAAGAATAACTAAACGTACCCAGTAAGACTTTCCTCGTAAGATGTGCTCAAAATGAAGTAAGATCTGGACGCTCTCACCCTCCTTACTGATCAACCTTTTAGCTTCAGCAACTTTAATGT
>NW_019190517.1:7109-16682 GCF_002260705.1 Seriola dumerili
GAAAATTTAAGAAATTAAAGTATTTTCCTCCTTTGCACAGAATACTCCACACAAATTTAAATTTGACCTTTATTTGTCTGTGTATCTTGAATTAGAGTTCTCCTTCAGTCATGTTAATGTCTTTGACAAAAAAGCACCTTGCATTTACACTACACTTTTTGTTGCAGAGAAATTCACATCTCAAAAACACCATGAAACTATTTGATAGATAATTTTGATTTTTATACGACTGGATACGTTAATGAAATCAAGTCCAGTGTTGGGTATCATTTCAAGATTAATCCATAATCTTTGGAATTAAAAAACAAAACCAATGCAAATCTGCAACTGTGTCAAAACCAAACACAAAAAAAAGTTTTTATCCTGAAATCAAAAGCGACAAAAATCCAATTTTCATTGTGTTCCTAATCATTCTAAAAACCAACATTTATAAGTGCATGATGGCTTTGGAAATGTGTATAGTTAGAAAACAAAAACCTAAATTTACAACAAAAGGCATTATATAGCTTGAATTTAGGTGACTGTATTGACAGAATTTTTATCAAAGACACATACAAAAAACATGCTAAACTAATGACACCACAAACCACCACCCACATCATGTTCCTAATCCTAAATGCACTGTGCTGTATCCATCAACAAACTCCATAATAACTGAATTGAATCTGAATTGTTGTTGATTTTTTAGGAAAATAGAAGAATTACTGGAGAAAGAACCACTCGCAAGCCCCCACATTCGGCAGTAGCGTACATGTCGGAGTCATGGGAAGCACTGCTGAAAGTGCTTGCATCTGAAGAACTTAAAAGGTCGCTTGGAGCGAGTCTGAGTTGTGCCACCACGTTGCAGAACCAGAACGGCTATCCTTTCACTGAGTGTGAGAGAATCACTGGTGTGTTAGTGATTCTTAAGTTGTTATTTCGCGAAAGGCTTCGTCATGTTGTCCATTCTACTGCCACCTGGAGTCAAAGTTTGCGGAGGCGGTTGAAGTAACTCATGTTGGCCAAATGTTCTGTACTGCTTTATAATTTAGACCCGAAAACAGACACTCTTAAGATTTCTTAAGCCTAGGGCATGCTGGGGGATGCTGGACCCCGTGCTCTGTGTTTCTGTTTAAACCCTTCTTGTTTTTCAATCATGCTTCTCTACCTGTTCAAGTTCCGCCCCTATTCCTCGTGCCTCTGCTTCTGTCAAGTTAACCTGGCAGCTTACTTCCTGCTTTGGCTTCCGTTTGCCACATTTTGGAATTTTGAGTTCTTCCAACATTTTGGTAAAGTCTCTTTTGTTTATATAATTTATTCATATTGTTTATATATTCACACTTTGAATGTGCGACCAGGGAGACTCCAGCCTTCAGTCAGTCTGCATTGTTCATCTGTAGAATGTTAAACGCTTTAACCGTACCTGATCACGACCTGATCAGTGAAGCAGATGCTAGAAGATATAAATGCCCTTAAACTTTCTATCGTCATGTGACATGCTGTACCTCGTTCAAGCTCAGATAATATTATTCCACAGTTTAACCCGCTGGGTTCATTTTTCCATAATACCTGCCCAGCTAACTGTTAAAATTCATTCAGGTTTCACCATTGTAAACCAGCAGGAGTGAAGTACTTTTCTGTGCCATCTGATGTTCTGAATATGAATTTCTAGATTGAATTTTTCATGTACTTCAAAATCAACCTTTGAATCTTTAAAAACCATCAACATTTCTATACCGCCAACTTTTTTTTGTTTTGCCTCCTGAATTTTTTTCACAATGTTGATAAAAATTCAGTCTAAAAAAAAAATCTCAGTCTCAAAAAAATTCAACCTCAATAAAATCAGTCTAAACAAAAATTCAACCTCAAAAAATTCAACCTCACAAAAACTCAAACCTCAAAAAATTCAAGTCTCATAAAAATCAACCTAAAAAATCCAGTCTCAAAAAATTCAGACTGCACAAAACAATTCACCTCAAAAAAATTCCAGTCTCAAAAAATTCAACCTCAAAAAATTCCAGCTCAAAAAACATCAACCCAAAAAAATTCAATACCTCAAAAAAATTCAAAGCTCAAAAAATTCAGTCTCAAAAAATTCAACCTCAAAAAATTCAGTCTCAAATAAATTCGCAGCGTCTCAAAAAATTCAACCTCAAAAAATTCAGCTCAACTATTACCCAAAAACTACTCCAACCTCAAAAAATTCACACCTCAAACACTAATTCAACTCAAAAAAATTCAAGTCTCAAAAATTCAACGCCAAACAAGAATTATCAAGAATCAACCTCGAGTCAGTGCAAAAAATTCATAACGTCAAAAAAGTCATCTCAACTAAAAAATCTCAAACCTCACAGAAAAATTCAACCATCACAAATTAACTTCAAATGGTCAGTCCAACAAAATTCAACCTCAAAAAATTCAGACCTCTGCAACACATCCGATGTCACCAGGAGAAGCAAATCGATCCCTGTCTCAATTAAGCCAAACTCCAGCCAATCATCTACGCTCCATTGGTGTCATCTGACCACCCCACCCAAGGTAGGCAGTCAGAGAGCACGGTCCAGCCCCATCCACGAACGCATGGTGATGTTGCCGTCGGTTAGTCTGTTACTTTAGTTTAGTTTTAAGTACGTGGACCGTTCGTGGAAAAACATGCGTTAGTAACTAGCTAACTGTAAGTAGGCTATTGAAAACGCGTGCACTTTAATGTTAAACGGTGACAGGCTTCCCTCAGGATTTAGGAGACGGGGTTCAAATGACGCTTGCCATCACACTTGGTGGTGTGTGGGCGTTCGGACACCAGGGGCAGCGGTTTCTCACATATCAGCGGGGGGTATGTAGTAAGCTTTTCGGAGATGCTGTAATATTTTGAGGTTTGCAGGATCTTATGACGAGTTGGAATTATTAATCTTGAGACCATGAATTCTTCTTGAGATTAATTTTTCGAGACTGAATTTTTTGACGAGGCTTATCAAAATCTTTGAGGTTGAATTATAGATGAAGTTGTTTGAGACTGAATTTTTGAGGTTGAATCTTTTTGATTTGAAGCTATTCTTAGATGCATTTACAACATGTTACTAACGAGACTGAATTTATTCCAGGACAAGAGCAAGAACTCTTCTGCCACACGGAATTTTTTTGAGATCTGAATTTTGAGGTTGTAAGTTTTGACGCACCTAGCAAGTTTGCCTGACGGTTTTGAATTTTTCTGTATAGGCACTTGCTGCCTAATGCCTGCTGTGGTTGAATTTTTATTCGGTGCGCTAGGACTAACAGGCTGGATATGTGCTGAGGAAAACAACTTGACATGAAGAGCATGGGCTTTAATATTAGAGATTTTTAGAAACTGAGAATTTGTGTAGATGTACTTTGAAGCTCTAGAGAGTAGTTTCTATCGAAGAGTGAAGTATTATTAGAGGTGAATTTCTTTTGAAGACTGAAATTTTAACTGAATTTTGAGTATGTAATTTGATTTGAGACTGAATTTTTTAGAAATGGTGAAAAATTTTTTTGAGTGTATGAGCATATATGAAAGGTTGAATTTTTTAGACTGAATTTTTTTGAAGCGCTTGAATTTTTTAGAGAGACGTGGAATTTTGTTTTATGAACAGAAAGTAGCTTTATTGAAAACAATTTTAAAACACACAAGGTGCACCAAAAATTGAAAAGATAAATCCTATAGTGGTCCAGGACTATCTATCTGCAAATAAGGCAAAATTCTGTTCAGCAAGTGGTTGGTATTAAGAGATCACCAAATAAGTATACCATTATATATTTATCACTGAGAGAAAAGTACACCATGCTATTTCTGTGTCATAAGAAATACATAAATCTATTCGTACAACGTTTCGAAGCAGTATGTACTATATATAATATACTATTTTAAAGTCTTTCCTCTGCATAGACAGTTTACACGGCTAAACTCTGGAATAATTGAATCATTAGGGGCAGAGAAGGTTATCTTGAAACAAATGTCGATACTCCACATCGACGAAGCTACCACTATATACTGCGAAGTAAAGCATAACTGAAGGCTAACGAGGTTACAGAAGTCGAATAGTCCGAAGCACCGAGACTCAATGAAGGTTTAAGACTCTACCATATATCATCACTTGCTATGCGAATGACACCACAGATTACAGGCGTACTGCAGTGGATACGAGAGGTCACGGGGTAACCACCGTTAACATCTACAATAACAAATGCAGACTGACTAGGCTGATCTCCTGTTTCGGCCACATTCAAGTAGTGAGATAAGGTTAAATACCTAGAGTTATAAATAATTAATAAATGACACAAAGTAGATACTTTACACTTAAAATGTGGATGCTATAAACGTCTAATATAACCACATATATAGTGTTATGCAAAAGCGCACAGAGACAGGAAGCACTATCAAAGGCTAAGAAGGCACCCAGGTTAATAGCATCAATAGCGAGACTCTCTGTACGTTCAGAGAGTCCTTCATTCGGAATCAGAGATAACTCTATGGTATATCTATAGTCTGTGTTCAGCAGTACTATGCTCTACTCTGATACCATTGAAAACAGGAGCTATACAAGGGGTTTTCTTAAAACACAAGAACACAGCCGACTGGAGCGGCACGTCTAGACACACATATGGTGCCTCGCTATGACGAGCTTGACTCAGTCAAAATTTAACAATCAAGTCTTGAGTAGGGAATCTGTGTCTTTAAGTATCGTTCCTGTGTTGGATCTCCTGTCTAAAATTTGATCTAGATAGAGCCATGATCATCACAATGAATCTACTATATACTTGTAAGCTTCAATCATTGTATCCTTCTATAGCTCCTCCTTACCGTCCAATACCTTCTTCTTCTTCAATGAGTTCCAATATTCAATGTTTCCTAGAATTATCAAACCTATGACAACAATTGCTCCAATATTCACGTTCGCCAAAAATTAACACATATAAACCATTTACTCTCTAGTCCCACAATCGTATGGAGGTCGCACACCAGTGAACCAAATGAACAATCTGAGGGCACCCAGTGTTTACACCTCATTGTCTAGTTCACTGTCTCCACGCCACACTTGTCGGTGATGCCAGATGATAGCTCCCCATGATCTGTCGACAGAAGTTCGGCTACACTTCCACAACAACATTCAGCTAACTCATTAGAATGCTTATTTGTATTGCGCCTGCCGATTCCTCAGCATCTTGACCCATTAGCTCGGAGCAACAACTACAGCACCAATCTAACTGGAATCAAGCCGCTTTTTAGAGAGTGTCTTCTGGTATCACTGGGCTGCAAGGCGATGACGTCAGCCTGCTTTTCACCCTCTTATGGACTGTCCCAAAATTCACTACTTATACACCCCCAAGAAAAAGTAAGCAGAGGAATCGGTTGTGCGGAGAGAATGGTCTATACTTTTGCGCCAGAATGATTCCTCTAGTTCCAAAAGCAACAACCAGAGCAGTCTATATCATGAATAATAATATCATGAATACTATAATATAGAGTAAGTACATTAGATTTGAATGAGCAAACAGCAGTTGAAATTAAGGATTGAGAATCATTTTACACCAGTAGAAATGTGCTCAGCTTTGTAGAATCAGTTTCATGGATTCGCAGACTGGATTAGCATGTTTTGCTGGAGTGTAGCGAGCGCTATGGATACTATATCACAACTGAGATTTCTAGCGATAAGTCAATTGACCTATCACCCTCAAAACAATTTCATTCACCTCCACTAACTAAGGCTGTCATTATAAATAAAACTTTAGGTTGGTTGCGGACTATACACATTTCCACTCAACTTAGAACCCTATATACCTAGTGGTGTGCACGTATAATAAAATTTAGGGTTTCTGATGACCTTTACCACATACACTGAATTATTTTTTATAACTACAATCGATGAATACAAATTTATCATTCTCTTTCTGCATCATGACAGTTAAGAGAGATTCACGGATCACACACTAACAAAAATACTATCTTATTATGTCGTTAGTCTATACTATCTGGTAATGTGAGTCTCCAGTCCTCTATCGCTACTCCACCAGTTTTAGTCGAACTGTATGTACAGTTTATTGCATCCTTCTTTTTTTAAACTCCAAATTGGAAATTAATTACTTGATTGTAACCAACCTGTGACTGATATTCATACATTACCAGTAGAGTATAAAAACATCAAACTATTATCATCAGAAAGTTTCTAATGGCGCAAGTCTGTGGTAGTTTGAATTCTATACCGTTGCCATAACCAAACAATGTGTAGTGTAAATGCAAGGTGCTTTGTCAAAGACTACTTTAAGCCTTCCAGACTGACAGAATAATTCATGACATTCCAGCTAGACACAGACAAAATAAAGGTCAAATTTAAATTGTGGAATATTCTGCAAAAGACGGAAAAAATACTTTAGATTTCGTTAAATTTCTAGAAACAATTTTTGAAACAGGATATGATAGTTTTAATTCATTATGCTTAGGAGTTAAACTCATGATCCACACTGAGTTACCATTTCGATGTAATAATGCCATGACGTTTCTGTTTGCGAAACATTCCCATAGACATGAAGAAAAAGAACGAATTTTCAGATTTGTTTGCTGAATGGAGGAACACAGATCAACAGAGCAATTTGAAAGGTCTGAAGAATTGCAACAAGACTGTTGGAAGTAGAAATCATGGCAGAGAATTTAAATAGAATGGGATAATAGTTGTAATGACTGCAACAGGTCCACATCAGAAAGGCAGAAAAAGCTAACTCTGAAAGAGTCACTGGTTCAAGTGAGATCGATGACATTCTTAAATGGTTCAAACTGAGACAGGTCCTCCACAGTAAGGCCTGACGAATTAATGTAGCATCCTAAGAAATAGCATAGAGCAAAAAATGAATGCAAATTCATTGAGTGTCCAACAAAACACAGTCACTACTAATATTCATGAAACACACAACTTTGAACAAGAAAACAATTGATGGAGAAAAAGTCATTTCCAAGCTGCCAGTTGAGCAGCGCACATATCTGGTGTCCACTATCGATATCGCTGAAGACATTCGTTTCAGAACTAAAGATAAACGACATGGTGTTTGTTCTCCTTACTGTGGGATATTCTCTTTCTTTTTATTTTGACTGAGGCTCTCCTTTTTTTAATGTTATTTTCTTGTTGACTCTTTCTTCATTTAGCTTCACCATTGCATTATCCTACTACATGACCCATACACTGACACTTGAAACATCTGAGTGGTGGAAGAATAACTAAACATACCCAGTAAGACTTTCCTCGTAAGATGTGCTCAAAATGAAGTAAGATCTGGACGCCCTCACCCTCCTTACTGATCAACCTTTTAGCTTCAGCAACTTTAATGTCTTTATCTTTAAGTTCTGAAACAATGTCTTCAGCGGATATCGATAGTGGAACACCAGATATTACCCTGCTCAACTGCAGCTGGAATGACTTTTTCTCCATCAATTGTTTTCTTGTTCAAAGTTGTTCTCTGTTCTCATGAAATATTAGTAGTGACTGCTGTCTTTGTTGGACAACTCAATGATTGCATTCATTAATTTGCTCTATGCTATTTCTTGATGCTACATTAATTGTAGGCCTACTGCTGGAGGACCTGTCTCAGATTTGAACCATTTAAGAATGTCATCAGAATCCTCACTTGAACCAGTGACTCTTTCAGAGTTAGCCTTTTTCCTCCTTTTCTGATAGTGGACCTGTTGCCAGTCCATTACACTATTATCCCATTCATATTATAAATTCTCTGCCATGATTTCTACATTCACAACAGTTGTTGCAATTCTTCCAGACCTTTCAAACTTGCTCTGTTGATCTGTGTTCCTCCATTCAGCAAACAAAATACTGAAAAAATTGTTCTTTTTCTTCATGTTTTATGGAAGTTTGCAAACAACGTCATGATGCATTATTACCATCAAATGGTAAACTCAGTGTGGATCATGAGTTTAACTCCTAAGCCATAAATGAATTAAAACTATCATATCCTGTCAAAAAATTTGTTCTAAGAAAATTTAACGAAATTAAAGTATTTTTCCGTCTTTGCAGAATACTCCACAAATTTAAATTTGACTTTATTTGTCTGTGTCTCTGAATTAGATTTCTTCAGTCATGTTAATGTCTTTGACAAAAAAGCACC
Source organism: Seriola dumerili (assembly GCF_002260705.1). Taxonomy (NCBI): domain Eukaryota; kingdom Metazoa; phylum Chordata; class Actinopteri; order Carangiformes; family Carangidae; genus Seriola; species Seriola dumerili. Next base: position 15,213 of record NW_019190517.1, read on the forward strand.
TTGCATTTACACTACACTTTTTGTTGCAGTATAAATTCACACTCAAAACACCATTGAAACCTATTCTGATGATAATTTTGATTTTTATACTGACTGGTATAGTATGAATATCAGTCCAGGTTGGGTATCATCAGATAATCCATAATTCATTTGGAATTTAAAAACAAAAACCAATGCAAATCTGCTACTTGTGTCAAAACCAAACACAGAAAAAAAGTTTTTTTATTCCTGAATCAAAAAGCGAAAAAATCAATTTTTCATTGTGTTATCATGTTATAAACAACTTTATAAGTGCATGATTGGCTTTGGAAATGTGTATAGTAAAAACAAAACCTAAATTTATTTACAAAAGCATTATATAGCTTGAATTTTAGGTGATTTTATTGCAGATTTTTATCAAAGCACATACAAAAACATGCTAATATGACACAAACTCACCACCCACACTCTGTTCCTAATCCTAAATTCAACTGCTGTATCCATCAACAACTCCATAATAACTGAATTAATCTGAATTGTTGGTTGTTTTTTGGAAAACTAGAGAATACTGGAAAAGAAACCACTCGCAAGCCCCCACATCTCTGGAGTAGCGTACAGTGGTCGGAGTCATGGGGAAGCACGGCTGAAGTGGCTTGCACTGAAGAAGCTAAAGGGGCTTCGACCGAGGCTGATGTTGTGCCCACAGTTGGCGAGACAGAGAGGTGGGTGACTAATTGGTCCATTTGTTCACTGAGTTGAGAAACACTGGTGGTGAGGATTCTTAATGTGTAATTTCGCGAAGTGCTTGGTCATGTTGTCCATTTACTGCACCTTGAGAGTCAAGAGGTTTGGCGGAGGGGGTTGAAGTCCATGTTGGCCAGAATGTTCTGTTACTGCTTTGATAATTTAGACCCGAAAACAGACACTCTTAAGATTCTTAAGCCCTAGGGATGCTGGGGGATGCTGACCCCGTGCTTGTGTTTCTGTTTAAACCCTCTTGTTTTTCATCATGCTTCTGCTACCTGTTCAAGTTCCCTCTATTCCTCGTGCCTCTGCTTCTGTTCAAGTTAACCTGGGTTACTTCCTGCTTTGGCTTCCTGTTTGCCTACATTTTGGATTTTTGAGTTTTCACCAATTTTGTAAGTTCTTTTGTTTATTATTATTTATCATTTGTTTATTATTCACACTTGATGTGGCCGAACAGGAGACTCAGCCTCAGTCAGTCTGCATTGTTATTGTAGATGTTAAACGTGTTACCGTGACCTGATCACGACCTGATCATGTAAGCAGCATAGCAAAGATATAAATGCTTAAACTTATGTCAGTGTTGACATGCTGTACCTCGTTAGCTCAGATAAATTATCCACAGTTTAACCGCTGGGTTCATTTTTCAGTAACTATGCCCACTAATGTTAAATTCATTCAGGTTTACCATTGTAAACCAGCAGGAGGTGAAGTATTTCTGTGCCATCTGAGTTTGAATATGAATTT
>NW_019190518.1:0-117 GCF_002260705.1 Seriola dumerili
TCATGCAGAACACAATCACCTTTAACCCCAAATTGGCTGCTCAAACTCTCATCTTTGAGGACATTTTGTACATGAAGGTCATGACTGGCTTTGGTTCTCTGAACAAACTCTTCCTCT
>NW_019190519.1:0-157 GCF_002260705.1 Seriola dumerili
ACTTTAATGAAGTTCATGAGTGTGTTTTGTGAACTGCAGGTGAAGTTGGCTGCAGGACACAAGTTTGACAGAGATGTTGAACTGTTGATTTATTACAAAGATGCCCACCAGCCCACTGCTGTGGTGGAGGCAGGACAGACCACAGCCAAGACTGGTG
>NW_019190520.1:0-133 GCF_002260705.1 Seriola dumerili
AACTATTATATTTGACATTTACCTCAAGCAAGATTGTTTTTATCTCTTAATCCCACTTTGTTCATATAAAGCTATTGCACTTTTGCTACAGGAGAACAACATTTAGACTCTTTCAGCTGTATAATGTGTCACA
>NW_019190521.1:0-100 GCF_002260705.1 Seriola dumerili
TCTGCACGTTGCTGGCCTGTAAATGCATGTGTGAGGACAGGGGTAGACCGGTCATACTGTACTTTCAGTTCGATAACTTTACTTGCCCTCACTGCGGACT
>NW_019190522.1:0-112 GCF_002260705.1 Seriola dumerili
TGACGTTTTCATGACTTTTTATGACTTACTATACTATGAATTTTTTAAAATTTTTTATGCCTTACTATACTAGGACTTTTTTTTTTTACTTTTTATGCCTTACTATACTATG
>NW_019190523.1:0-145 GCF_002260705.1 Seriola dumerili
CCTGTAAGCAATGCACAACATGCTGTTTGTAGACCATATATGTGAGAGATGCTTATATTCATTGCATTTGGTAAGTATTTAGACCTCTTAATTTTTTTTAATAATATTGCAGCCTTATGCTAAAATCCTTTAAATTAAGCTACAT
>NW_019190524.1:0-152 GCF_002260705.1 Seriola dumerili
AAACAGAACAAAACTAAGCAAAAAGAAAAAAATAATGTGAATGTATCGTTTTGCATTTCCTTACCTCTACATTGTTGTTGCCCTCTCCAACCATTTTCTTCACAGGTTAGATAAAAATTTCCTTTATAACCATCCTTGCAGACATAACTGGC
>NW_019190525.1:0-150 GCF_002260705.1 Seriola dumerili
GAGAAGATTAATCTATAATATGCTAATACTAAAATAATTAATTAGTTGATTTTATGTCTAATGTGAATCTGCAAATTAACTGGTAATTAAGTCTGCCGAATAAATGTAGTCGGATAAAAAGTACAATACTTCCCTCTGGAGAAGTAGGCA
>NW_019190526.1:0-140 GCF_002260705.1 Seriola dumerili
AGAAACACATAAAAAAGACAAAATCACTGTCATATTTCAATGTCACATCACAACCTCGATGTGCTGTAGAGCCTCAAATACATTCAAAATGCATTTGCTTGATCTCAAATACAAATGTTGCTTAGAAAGAGATCACAAGC
>NW_019190527.1:0-104 GCF_002260705.1 Seriola dumerili
GATTTTAAGGCTCTCCTTTGTTTGGTCCAGGGAATGTATTAGTCCCATAAGAGTCTAAATGTATCCTGTGATGTGTCCTTTATCAGTCTTTGCTTGTCTAAAAA
>NW_019190528.1:0-117 GCF_002260705.1 Seriola dumerili
TTTTTGAATTAACAGTTTTCACCGGGATTGTCTAATGTTCCTGAAACATAATAATTTGACAGTCGCAAAAAGCCGTTAGTGTGTGTGTGTGTGTGTGTGTGTGTGTGTAAACGTGAG
>NW_019190529.1:0-102 GCF_002260705.1 Seriola dumerili
ATAGTATAGTAACGCATAAAAATGTCAAAAAATGTCATACTATAATAACGTGTCAAATGTCGTAAAAATGTCATAGTATAGTAAGGCATGAAATGTCACAGT
>NW_019190530.1:0-113 GCF_002260705.1 Seriola dumerili
AGAACGTGGGAGAAAGCAGGAGTACACAGAGAGAACCCACAGGGAGAACATGCAAACTCCACACAGAACGGCCCAAGGCCCACGATCCAAACCCAGAACCTTCTCATTGGAAG
>NW_019190531.1:0-125 GCF_002260705.1 Seriola dumerili
TCCAATTGTCCACATGTGGAAGTTTTACCCACTAGAAGACGGTAAAGAGGTTACACAAATTGTTGATATTCTTCCTCTGGGATAAGTTACAATCTGTAATATATTGTCATGAAATCATACCCAAG
>NW_019190532.1:0-199 GCF_002260705.1 Seriola dumerili
AAAAAAACGACATAGTATAGTATAGTATGGCGAAAAAGGTGAAAGAACAACATAGGCAAGGCAAGGCAAAGCAAATTTATTTGTATAGCACATTTCAACAACAAGGCATAGTACAATAAGGAATGAAAACATCTAAACACATCATAATACAATAAGGTGTAAAGACATTATAGCATAGTAAGGCCATAAAAGTGAAAAA
>NW_019190533.1:0-152 GCF_002260705.1 Seriola dumerili
TGAGATTCTACACAAGCATTGTTTGAAATGTTATTATTTTGTGAATTAAAACCAGTTACTTAAATATATGAAACTACAAGTTTTATTTTCATGCTAGTAAGCATTTTTTATCTGATTAAATGTCACATTTTTCATTTGGTGAATAACTCGTT
>NW_019190534.1:0-164 GCF_002260705.1 Seriola dumerili
GTCCACACTGACATTTTGAACTCATTGGACAACCATGGCCTCATGAGAGGAACTTTATTTCCATAACACCTTAGCGCATGGCCAAATTTGGATTATTGCAACTACTGGAGCACCTGGCCTGCAGTTCAAGGTAAGTTATTTGGTTTAAGCTGCCGCCGAGCAGT
>NW_019190535.1:0-139 GCF_002260705.1 Seriola dumerili
AGTTGAGAGCTGTAGCAGTGCATATTGTTTGAGCTGGTACCAACAGAGAGATGGAGAAACTCCTAAACTGCTCATTTACTATACTAACCAACGAATGTCAGGGATTCCAACTCGTTTTACAGGCAGTGGATCAGGGACT
>NW_019190536.1:0-207 GCF_002260705.1 Seriola dumerili
ATTTTAAATAAAATACCAAACAAAATAGAGTAAAAAACAGAGAGTAGATCCAGTAATCCAGTAATCAAGTTCTGCAAAAAAATTTCCACAATAGAAGGTCTAGCAGATTATGTCTAGGCAGCAAGTGTTCACCCCACATGCTGCACATATACAAAAAATAAAACAAAGAAAAAGAGTCATATTAATGCATTTAATCTCATGCTGTGT
>NW_019190537.1:0-106 GCF_002260705.1 Seriola dumerili
AGTGCTTTTAATACAAAAGATTTACTTACATTTGTATTTGACCATTGTTTGACCCTGTTGTTCTGTCTCTGTTGATCTGAGAGATGTTATCTGTCCAAAACAAAAG
>NW_019190538.1:0-152 GCF_002260705.1 Seriola dumerili
CAGTGAAATGTCAGTGAAGAAGAATAAAGCTCCAGTGGAAACCAAGAGAGAGATAAGAACTGAATATCAAGGCATAAGGGAGAATTTACAGGAGCTCAAGTGCCATAAAGTTACTGTAAAGTCAACACTGAAGACTACACAGGTGTATTTAA
>NW_019190539.1:0-120 GCF_002260705.1 Seriola dumerili
GTTTTACATGTTGTTCTAATGTTGTTTTACATGTTGTTTGACGTGTTGTTCTAATGTTGTTTTACATGTTTTAATGTTGTTTACATGTTCTTTTACATGTTGTTCTAATGTTGTTTTACA
>NW_019190540.1:0-103 GCF_002260705.1 Seriola dumerili
TACAACTATATACATTTGCATAACAAGCTAATCAATTACACGTGTTTTGGGCTAAAATCTCAGTTATGTATTTGAATTCTAGATGTCATTGTTGCTTGACTAT
>NW_019190541.1:0-463 GCF_002260705.1 Seriola dumerili
TGAAAGTGAAAGTGGACAGGAGAGATCAGTTGAGTGCGGAGAGGAGGAGCTGGTCTCCCAGATCACTATATATACAAGTCATTTGACATGAGTTCTGCACCAACCTACCGACCGCTAAGCGAAAGTAGAGTCTCTTTCTTCCTTCACCTACAGGAAAGGTAAGTGAATTGATATTTTCATATATCTCAGGACACACTGCAAATCTTATGTAAATCATACTTCAGGGACTTAGTTTGTCATCGATATTTTTTTCTGTGGATAGAAAATGATTGTTTATGAATTAGAATCAGAAACTTGGCAATACCATACCTAAAGGAATAACTGTTAAACACCTGAACTCACTCCTGTGTCTGCTAATCAGGGACATATTGTCTTTTCTGGTCAGACATTTTGGCGAAAACAGTATTGCCTGTCAGTTAATCTTGTTTATTTTTTACTATGTGTTATAATTTGTTCATTTAAA
>NW_019190542.1:0-146 GCF_002260705.1 Seriola dumerili
TGTACAGCAGGTAGTTAGACACTGTGAAGAAGAAAACAACAACATTCACTGTGTTCAGACAAAGCAGCAATAAACGTTACCATTAACAGAAACTCCAGAGACTGGCGATGAGACACTACTCTGACGTCATCACGTCAACGGTCAGA
>NW_019190543.1:0-106 GCF_002260705.1 Seriola dumerili
GCAGAGGTCAAGCTAAGCTAACAGGTTAGGCTATGAAAATGTAGCTTAGCTAAGGAGCACTGTAGAGGCAGCACAAGCTGTTCAAGTGTAACAGACTGACTTTGTC
>NW_019190544.1:0-134 GCF_002260705.1 Seriola dumerili
GGCCCTGATAATGAACGAAGTGAGATCACTTTTGATCATCTATTAAAATTAGTTAGTGATTTTAGTTTCTACCAGTACTGTCATACACTATGCACTGCAAAACAATTTGTAAGTTGTTATTTTATTAAACAAGT
>NW_019190545.1:0-623 GCF_002260705.1 Seriola dumerili
GGGACACCTGCTGATCACTTCAACAAACTGCAGCCTCAGAAATTATTGAAATATGACCTCGAAAAAATAACAATTCCTGTCCCAAAACAGCAGCTGGACTGTGATTTTATTTAGTTTTCCTCATACTTTGGTGACAGTGGTTGGTAACTTGTTCAAAATGTTTGAACAAGTTGTCAAAAATCTGCCAAAGAGGCTGGGAGAGCAGACAAACTGACCCGACTGAACCAAATATTTGCTGGCATTTTACTTGATATGTAACTCAATGACATTTATTGATGACAAATTCATATTTTGTTAAAGCTTAGATAACGAGTATAGTGAAACAATTACGAAGAAGAGCTGGGATGCCCGAAATGTCACTATTTTTTTGTGTGCAATAAATAAGTGAAATTTGCAGCCCTGCAGTGTTATGCCCTATTTTTGGCTTGGGTTTGCATGTACACCTCAAGTCTGTAAAATGAAATGTGTCACGGGTCACTCATGATTGTATGCAAGTTTTTTGTTTGCAGCTTGTTGTGCTTCTGCCAAGTGACCAAAGGAATCTGTAAATACTGTAACTGGCGTTTCCACATTTTCGCTCTAGATTTGGAGTTAGAGTCAAACCCAGCCATATAACTTCTGGT
>NW_019190546.1:0-111 GCF_002260705.1 Seriola dumerili
ACTCACACAAACAAACTCACTCACACACACACACACTCAATCACTCAAAAACACACTGACTCACACACACTGACTCACTCACTCACAAACACACACTCACTCACTCACACA
>NW_019190547.1:0-102 GCF_002260705.1 Seriola dumerili
TGAGAGCTGTCCCTCACGATGCTGCGCGCCTTCCGCAGATACCTCTTGCTCTGGACAGCCTCGATGCGCGCTGAGAATGATTTAACAGCGTTATTGAACATA
>NW_019190548.1:0-108 GCF_002260705.1 Seriola dumerili
AATAAAGTTTGATGCTGATCACAACATTTTCTCTAGACTGGTAGGTAAACAGCCATTAATGCTAACCTTAATGTGTAGATTAGATTAAATAAGAATAATACATTATTT
>NW_019190549.1:0-115 GCF_002260705.1 Seriola dumerili
AAAATGAAAAAAAAACATCATAGTATAGTATTGCATGAAAATGAAAAAAAGTCATAGTATAGTAAGGCAAAAAAAGGTCACAGGATAGTAAGGCATAAAAATGAAAAAAAAGTCA
>NW_019190550.1:0-129 GCF_002260705.1 Seriola dumerili
TGGATTTATTGTATAATAAAATGATGAATGACAAAATACTACTAGTTTCCTACATTTTGTTTATTGCCCGTAAAAAACATCATATATTGTGCAAATAAACTAATATTGGATTTTTGGTGAGATATTTGA
>NW_019190551.1:0-118 GCF_002260705.1 Seriola dumerili
AACTTCATTCATCAGCTTCACCGTCTAACATAAATGGAAGTGAAAGCAGACAGGTTTCGTCCACTGAAATTGAACCTGTGAAATTGTGTAGACACTGACTCGTCAGAGTAGGAAAGTC
>NW_019190552.1:0-197 GCF_002260705.1 Seriola dumerili
GACATTTTTCACATTTTTATGCCTTACAATACATTGATGCTTTTACTACATTTCATACCTTGCTATTCTATGACATTTTTCACATTTTCATGCCTTAAAATACATTGATGTTTTACTACATTTTATACGTTACTATACTATGACATTTTTTGACCGTTTTATGCCTTACTATATTATGATGTTTTTTCACATTTTTA
>NW_019190553.1:0-126 GCF_002260705.1 Seriola dumerili
CTCACTTCTAAAGTGAACCTACTTTATTTTGTTTTTACCCGTTTTAATCACCTGCTCTGTTTGTTTTGGAGAGGAGGAGAACTCACGGTAAAAACCTCCAGAACGACCCACACTGTAAAAACCCAA
>NW_019190554.1:0-105 GCF_002260705.1 Seriola dumerili
TATTATTAATATTATTAATAACACTACATTGGGTTTGTTGGAGGTGTGAAATTGTGGAACATATAAATGTTGAGTGAAGAAGATGATGAAACTGCGTCTGTCTGT
>NW_019190555.1:0-234 GCF_002260705.1 Seriola dumerili
AAATAAATGATATAAACTTTAATTCACGCACAGCTGTTTTGTCTTCCTTTTACTATAAACAGCGAGCAGGTTCACACTTTTATTCTGAAAATCCTGCCGGATGTGTCTGACTAGTATTAGCTAGAGGACACAGTTCTGTTTCAGTGTGCGGCGCTGACCTCCGGCTGTCGATGAGAAAAGTCAAATGGCGGGCAGCAGACTAGAGAAGTTTGGAACCGTATTCACCCGGTAAGA
>NW_019190556.1:0-512 GCF_002260705.1 Seriola dumerili
GGTGACACGGAAGCAAAAGTAAATATTTCAAAATAAAAGCCAAGACGATAGCGTGGAATGGCATTAATCAGTGGCTGGGGTGAAGTAGAAACTTGAAAAATCTTGCGAATAAATTTGAACTTTGGAAAAGTTTGACTCATGAATTTGTGCCAAAGACCAACAGTCTGCAGAGAGCTGAACTTGGAGGAAGCTAGCGTAGCTTATTAGCTTCAGTGTTGCCAGAGTTAAACTATTAAACTAGTTAAACTATTCCAGAGGCTTTGTACATTTTCTAAATCTTGAAAATAAAATGGTGGCAGCATGAGATCCTGTCTTATTTTTTTTAGCGTCATGAGTCTAGATTCAAGAGCAGAGCAGCAGATGAAGTTTGATGTAATTTTCAGACGCAGAATTAACTTCAGACAGGAAGGAATATTATTTCATTTTATTGCCTCAGTGTCTCTTTGATTGTTTATTGTAGCAGCTTGGTTTGATCTTCATCTTGTGTATTGTTATTGATGATGATGATGATG
>NW_019190557.1:0-989 GCF_002260705.1 Seriola dumerili
GGAGGTTTTTGTATGACGCTTTTTCACTGTGTGAACACACGCTGACTGTTGATTTCATGATAACTCTGACAGTAGTAAACTGCTGCATCTTCAGCCTGGACTCCACTGATGGTCAGAGTGAAGTCACTGTATGATCCACTGCCTGTAAAACGACCTGGAATCCCTGATGCTCTACGATTTGCCCAGTAAATCAGTAGTTTAGGAGTTTCTCCTTCTTTCTGCTGATACCAGGCTAATATGTGGTCAGAACCATCATAATATACAGCACGACTGGTCCTACAGCTGATGGTGACGGAGGCTCCCAGAGCAGAGCTCACTGCTCCAGACTGAGTCACTGTGACCTGTCCTCTGGACTCTGAGGACACAGACACAGAAACATAAAGCAGCGTCATGGTTTTGTCGGCTTCATTTCAGAGGGACGGGAATGTGATAGAGGAGAGGAGTTTGATTCTCTGGACTTTACCTGTGAAGCAGCAGCAGAGGAGAGTCCAGATGAGGACGGAGACCAAAGTCATGTTTCTGATGAGGAGGATTTCTGTGTCTTCTGTTGTCATGAAGGACAGCTGTCAGTCATCCAGTCTTCAACTCTCAGGACTATAAACTCTCCCAGAGCACTGGAGCATGGTGCTGCTGATGCAAAGTGGCTCTCTATGGAAATGCTCTGACTGACTCCAACAGGGACTTGGATCACTCTGATCATGCTGTTTCTCAATGGATCAATCAATTGATCAGAGTATTGATTAGAAATCTGTCACTGATCATCTTTATGTGAATTTAAATTAATGACTGCAAATAAATTTCTTGTAAAACCTCCTTTCATCTGTTTTCATTTGATGCTAGAAGGATCAACTTTAGTTTGAGAAACATTAAAAATATATTTATTTAAGAAAGGGAATTATTTCGAGAAATATCATTAATTGTTAGATTTAAAGCTTTTGAAAAACAGGAAATGATTTATTTGAGTTTGTTGTTGTCAAAGTCAGAGAGCC
>NW_019190558.1:0-175 GCF_002260705.1 Seriola dumerili
TGCTGCTTCTTGTGTTTTTGGGTTGGTTAGAATCGCACAGTTAGGCTGTTCCCCTACTTTATAGTTGTCCTCTCGCCTTGTTTGTATTTTTGTCTGCTTATTTACCCTCCTGGTTACACAATAAATTAATTCAGTCAATTTGATTTACCAATAACACCTGGTTTTATGTTGCTTC
>NW_019190559.1:0-116 GCF_002260705.1 Seriola dumerili
CTTATGGACTCATTTTATGCTTTAATTGATTCATTAAGCTCATATAAGATACAAATGTGCCAGTGCATTAATAATAGTTCAACCTGTTTCCAGTGCAAATCAACTGGTTTCACGAG
>NW_019190560.1:0-131 GCF_002260705.1 Seriola dumerili
TAAACCGAAAATATGAGACACATTTCCACAGTATATTTTGCTTATTAGGCAATTTCCTGTTTCGTAAGGATTGTGAGTGGCTATAATAATATCAATATTAATCCAAGCTGAAACGATGGGAGCCGGAGGAC
>NW_019190561.1:0-102 GCF_002260705.1 Seriola dumerili
GTGAAATATTTATTTTCTGGTTTCAACTCCTTTAACAGTGTATGTGGATCTGTTGGTGCCCTCGGTACCACAGCTTTATTTACTGCCTGTAGAGCTTGTACC
>NW_019190562.1:0-137 GCF_002260705.1 Seriola dumerili
AGCCCTTGTCCGGTCTCGCTTCCTCCAGTTTAAAGACATTGATGCCCCAAACTCTTTTTTCTTTAATCTGGAGAGATCGGTGGCACAAAGGAAAATGATGACTTGTCTGAAGTTGCCAGGAGGTAGAATTACCACCA
>NW_019190563.1:0-120 GCF_002260705.1 Seriola dumerili
TCAAGAGTTATTGTTACTTGATCAAACTGGTGTCTGTGTCAGGTTGGACCAACGACCAGCATCTCAGTTTTGTCTGAATTCAGGAGCAAAAAATGATGAGACATCCAGCTTTTCACAGCA
>NW_019190564.1:0-104 GCF_002260705.1 Seriola dumerili
AGTGTGATTTCATCACAGACCATTCCAGGATAAGTTTTCATGTCTAATCTAGTGCCATCCATGAGGAATTATAATGTATTTCATGCTTACATGTCCTAAAGTTA
>NW_019190565.1:0-109 GCF_002260705.1 Seriola dumerili
CCTCTGTGATCAAACTGTGGTGAGACAGAGGTCAGGACACAAAGGTCTGAGTGTTCCCAGGAGAACCGTGGGAACAAAAACTGGAACCAGGACTCTTCTAGAGCTGGTG
>NW_019190566.1:0-108 GCF_002260705.1 Seriola dumerili
GATCAATGAGCATTTTTAAAAACCTCATGGGAAAAACACACGAGTTCTAAACTCCATTACATCATAATGTATTTCATATACTATGTTTAAGACACTCCATTCACTCAA
>NW_019190567.1:0-171 GCF_002260705.1 Seriola dumerili
TCTCTCCACCTCCCTGCACTTGTATTTGAGTCTAATTCACGGGGTCAGATGTTTTTGAGATTTTCAATTGAGCCATGAGTTGTTAAAGTTTGGGAACCACTGCACTAATTCATTTGTCAAAGAAGAGACAAAACCCACAATAAACAAAGTTAAAGTTAGTTTGTTTTTTTT
>NW_019190568.1:0-108 GCF_002260705.1 Seriola dumerili
ATTTTAAATTCTTCTTGCCACTGCTTTGTTTTTTGTTTTGTTTTTTTGTATTTTTCAATTGAGTGAAAGAGAACATGGAATTTATTGTTTTGCTTTTTTTTTGGTTCT
>NW_019190569.1:0-107 GCF_002260705.1 Seriola dumerili
AACTTACTCTCTTTTCTAATCTGCAGTTATGAGCATTAAGTCATCTTACTGTCTACCTGGTTGTGCATCTTAATGCATATTTAAAAGAATTTAAATATACACTGTGA
>NW_019190570.1:0-148 GCF_002260705.1 Seriola dumerili
TTTTTTTTTTTTACAATTTAAGTAGAAAGTGTACAACAATATATGGCTACAGCCAAAGGATGACGATACTAAAGTTAGCTTCCGATTCGTAGAACTTGCGTAATGAGCGTAAAGCGGCAGCTGTAGCAAGTAAACGATGGAGGTATAC
>NW_019190571.1:0-205 GCF_002260705.1 Seriola dumerili
AGACACTCCATGTGATCAAAAACTATATTACACAGAAGACGCTGTTAAAATGTGTGATGTTAGGATGTATAGGGAGGCTGTAGGCAGCCTTATATATTTGACAACCTGTACTCGTCCAGACTTAAGTTTTGTGGTAAGCAAGCTATCACAATATTTTTGTGAACCAACAGAAGAACAATGGATAACTGTGAAACATGTACTAAGG
>NW_019190572.1:0-120 GCF_002260705.1 Seriola dumerili
CTGCTATGTTACTGAGGGGAAACCTCAAGCCATGACCCTCGAATTTAGTCGTTAATGAGTTGGAAAGCAAGTATCCTAAGCCAGTATCTTAACTGGCAGCCAGATTGCTGTCGGCTGCTG
>NW_019190573.1:0-124 GCF_002260705.1 Seriola dumerili
GTGAGACAAAGACAATTTTCCAGAAATTCTATTCTACTCCACTCCGCCACAAATCCCCCCTTTAAGTCAAATAACATATGGGCTGCAGTAGGTAATGTAAGTGATCTGGATGGCATCGCTGACT
>NW_019190574.1:0-288 GCF_002260705.1 Seriola dumerili
CTGTTTGGTCCAGATGCTTTTAAACACTCGATGGTCATTGTGACGCATAATGAGGAAGACAGTAACTCAGTGAAAAAACTCATCCAAGACTGCAAACAAAGGCAGCACCGAATCAATTTTGACAAAATGGATAAAAAAAATGACCCCCAAGAGTTGATTCAAAAGATGGAAAATATAGTGAGTAACAACAGGGGAGGATATCTGACATTAATGGAAGAGGCTGATCTCATGATGGTGTCTAGCTGTTCCAAACCAGCTTTAAACCTGGTTCTGTGTGGGAGGAGAGGA
>NW_019190575.1:0-578 GCF_002260705.1 Seriola dumerili
TATACACACAGGTGTGGGACTTTCTAAACTATAACCAATTAATTCAATTTGCCACAGATGGACTCCAATCAAGTTACAGACACATCTCAAGAATAATTAAAGCAAAGAGGGTGCAAACAGGGCACAAATTCATACACTAATCATGACACAATTAAACTCAAATGTCTATAAGGATAAAATTAAGTGATAATATATCCAAGTGGTCGACTTCCCTGTGAAATCACAATGTTCTGTAAAACACTTCTGGCCATAATTCAATGCTGTAACTCAGGAAGGGGAGATTGCAACCATATTTCCTGAAACTTGGTTGGTTGTCAGAGGCATACAACTGCTAGGTGGAAATTCTAGTTTGAACTACAAACACTTTGGTCTCAAAAGCTGATATATGAAACAAAGTAGGCCAAATGGTTAGATTGAGATTTTGGATGTATTTTCATGTGTTCACAATTAAGGCCAGAGAGTTCCTCACATTGACTAGTTCAAGATTGACACTTCAGTGAGATTGTGGTCTGGATCTCTGAAATACAGGAAGGTGATGGTCCCCACAGCAACACTCCTCTTCACTGGACCCTCCTCTA
>NW_019190576.1:0-113 GCF_002260705.1 Seriola dumerili
AGTGAGTTTTACAGTACCTGTAGGTTGGTAGACAGAGGAACAAAGTTAACGTCTTACACAGGCCAGAGCTGCTTTTTTTTATGAACTGCGCATGTGCAGAAACTGCCACTATG
>NW_019190577.1:0-138 GCF_002260705.1 Seriola dumerili
CATGTGCACCATATAGTCAAAGCAGAAATATTTAAATATTTATATTTATATATATTTATATTATGTCAAAAAGAACATTGGGCGAAGGGCAGTAATTTCCCAGGGCTCTCTCTCTCTGTCTCTCTCTCTCTCTCTCTC
>NW_019190578.1:0-102 GCF_002260705.1 Seriola dumerili
CACCTATATGGGTCAGAGTTGGGAGGGTGTGTGTGTGTGTGTGTGTGAGCATGTGTGTGGAGAATGGAGGATGGAAAGGGACGCTGTGGCAACTTGCCTGCC
>NW_019190579.1:0-119 GCF_002260705.1 Seriola dumerili
GGTTCAAGTTGGACAGCTGACATGTCCTTGTTAAAAGACGTCTTTTAAGTCCAGTTCTGCCACCAAAACTGCACTGGGCAGGATTGACTTTTCACCCTCCTCTTCTGATTTACTGCAGT
>NW_019190580.1:0-142 GCF_002260705.1 Seriola dumerili
AGGCACGTGGTCCAGAGCGACAGTGAGGACTCGGTGGTCGTTCATTCTCAAGGATAATGTGGCCATTAGAGAGGCAGTGCTGGCCGCCCCGAGGTTGATGCCTCAGACCAACGTCCAGCTCTTTGAATTGAGGACTCAGTGG
>NW_019190581.1:0-603 GCF_002260705.1 Seriola dumerili
TGTTTATATTGTCTTGAGTATTTTTTGGTGCATTTAGACACAAGTTTAAATATCAGTTCAAAGCTTTAAAAAAAATTTGTTCTGAAGAAGAAGAAATGATAAAAGAAATAACTCATTCATGTTTGCATGAACTCTGTGTCCTCAATAGAAGCTACAGTTCTGGTCATCAAATGCAGATTTCTTTTCACCGCATCTGACGCTATGTGCAGTGTTCCAATTAGCTGGATCACTATCACCACTGACACTGGCCTCATTTAGCCAGACTGATCCACATTAAATAGACTGCAGCAGGGATGACGTATTTTTGTAGGGCTTTTTGTAGAGTTCCCTCAACAAAAGGGCAATGGGATTTTTACAATAGCTTTTTTATTATTGCAAAAAAAATAAACTCTTTGACAAACAAAATGTAATGACACTCACATGTTTTGTTCAGCACAATGTTCACAAAGGAACACCACATAAATGCAGTCACCAGAAGTAAAAAGCTGAATTACACCACGGTCACATGACCTCACTACTAAACTTCCAGCTTTTAGTTTGATTTAGCTCTTAGCTCATCTACAAAAGCCTTTCCTCCTACAAAGTTAGTCATAGTTTGCAAAA
>NW_019190582.1:0-117 GCF_002260705.1 Seriola dumerili
TAAAGACAAATAACATGCTATGTGTTAAAGTTGCTGGTATTAAGATTATGCTACCATTACACAAAGCCTGGCAAGCCGATTCCTCATTTCTTGTCTTTATGCTATATATCATATAGA
>NW_019190583.1:0-106 GCF_002260705.1 Seriola dumerili
TTGTCTCTTAATACTGTATGTTATTTTATCTTTGCCCTTCTCATTCTTTTTGTCCTCCCTCCAGACCGTCTGCTTGAACCTCATCATGGCTCCCCATGAGGGAGAG
>NW_019190584.1:0-120 GCF_002260705.1 Seriola dumerili
TTTTCTTTTTTACCTCCAATGTGACTTCAAATTTTAAAGAAAAGGGAAATTTGGGGAAATAGAATCGTTGGGGTCGTTGTTTTTCTTTTTATCGTAACATGTTTTTAATGAAGTTTGTTT
>NW_019190585.1:0-129 GCF_002260705.1 Seriola dumerili
GGAGAAAGGAATCAGAAATATTGGAACTGTGCTTGGAGTGTCTCAGCCAGTGGTGACAATACCTGGTTTTAGTAATTTTATCTATTCTTTTAAAAGCCAGACTCACTGTGAAAATGCAGGACAGCAGTT
>NW_019190586.1:0-108 GCF_002260705.1 Seriola dumerili
GAGATATGGACACATGAGAGCTGTGTGCTGCAGATGAATTCATATTTTCCACTTTTAGCTCACTTGCGAACCAATAATGTAGAGGGGCCCTGAGTTGTGCTCACATGG
>NW_019190587.1:0-104 GCF_002260705.1 Seriola dumerili
TAACACACAAGCTAAGTAATGGATTTATGAATAGCTGGTGCGATCCAATCCTGAGCAATACAAGTCTGCTGTGTCACACACACACACACACACACACACACACA
>NW_019190588.1:0-109 GCF_002260705.1 Seriola dumerili
GGGAAGAACGCCTCCTGTCCTGGGAAGGAGAGTCTCTAAAGGTGAGATTCACTTCAAATGTCACAGTTTCCTTTAATGAATATCAGATCTATATTAACACACACTGCTC
>NW_019190589.1:0-101 GCF_002260705.1 Seriola dumerili
GAACCAGTCCAGTCAAAGAACCAGCAGAGTTTGAAGAACCAGTTCAGCCTGAAGAACCGGAAGAGTCTGAAGAATCAGGTGAGTTCGATGAACCAGGAGAG
>NW_019190590.1:0-105 GCF_002260705.1 Seriola dumerili
TCTATTTTGAGGAGGAATTTTTAGGATTCAGACTTATATCTTTTTTTTTTTTTATCTTTTTTTTTTATATATCTTACCTCTCTTGGAGCTTCACTGCCGATGAAT
>NW_019190591.1:0-108 GCF_002260705.1 Seriola dumerili
TAGTCAGTTAGTGACCTACATTAATATGTCAGCAGCCACACTTTTATTGTGCGTGTGTGTGCGTGTGCATGTGTGTGTGTGTGAGTGTGTGTGCACCTGTGCGTCACC
>NW_019190592.1:0-111 GCF_002260705.1 Seriola dumerili
CAAAGCTAACAGACTGTCAGTTTTAAAAGAGATAAAAAAAAAAGAAAAAAAAAAAGAAAAAACGGCCAACACGAGCCCTCTTTCCAGAGCCACCTTCTGAAAGCTCCTGTT
>NW_019190593.1:0-634 GCF_002260705.1 Seriola dumerili
TTTTTACCGAAGTAAATGACTTTATTTACACACGAGCTAAATGTAATTTCTAATTCCCTAATATCACATCTGGATTAGTTATTTGTTGTGTTGTGATATACTGTATCTTACTTTTTCCAATATTCATCTTCAAACAAACATCAACAAATTAACAAAAAACACGCCCACAAAAGGTAGGGGATATTTTGATAATAATTTTAGACTATTTAAAATGAGGAAATCGTTTTATATTTGTTTATATTTATGGTCAGGAAAGTAAAAGAAGGGGCATTAGTTTTAGGGGGTTAATTAGAATTACATACATCAACAGAAACGTTCTCAACGCTGCCTGGAAAGAGCTGTTTGGTGCTTTTGAAAAATACTGTGTACTGTCTATTTCTTGTGGAATGACAAACCAAGGGAGATGACTTTGGCTTCCCTCACACTGATATCTAGGCTAATAATAGTCAGAAACACAATTGCTGGCTTAGAGATTAAACCTTTGCTTATCTGCATAAATTTCTTCCTACAATTTTAGATAAGGGCAGAGATTAAAGGAAAAGTTAATCTAATTCATTATCCTGAAGGATTTGGGTGTACGGTGCTATAGGAATGACACTTTTGCTATCTTACTTTTTTCCTTTTTTTTTTTTTT
>NW_019190594.1:0-169 GCF_002260705.1 Seriola dumerili
TGAGGACATTTCAGTCACTAGGGTTTGGTACTTTTTGCAGATGCTGACATCAAACACACAGATATGGGTGAACTTATAACCTCCTTGGTGGAGGTACTAAAGTGAGAAGAGAGACTAGTAAACAGAAAACAAAAACCTAAAGCCAAAAAAGAAGAAAAATAAGTTTCTC
>NW_019190595.1:0-151 GCF_002260705.1 Seriola dumerili
GGCTCTTTGCAGCCTGTGCATACACCTAATATACACTCAATTGTCAGTTTATTAGGAACATCCAGCTAAAACTGATGTAGAGTGATACAACAGTCCTGCAGTAAATCCTCCTCCATGAAGGTTACAATGTTCAGTTTGTATTAAAATAGTC
>NW_019190596.1:0-105 GCF_002260705.1 Seriola dumerili
GAACAACAAATCCCAGGAGGAAGTTGGTGATGGCCATGGCCTGATGTCGAAACTTTCCTGTTTCAGAATCATCAGAAAGAACAAAGTTGTTGAAGCAGAGGGTGG
>NW_019190597.1:0-118 GCF_002260705.1 Seriola dumerili
TTTCCTTAAACGTTCCACTTCTTTTCTTTCTGCCAGTACATTCATCTCACTGCTTTCCAGTTGTTGTTTCAGTTTTCTAATGGTGTCATCCTGTACTTCTTGTTCTTCTTTTTTTACA
>NW_019190598.1:0-143 GCF_002260705.1 Seriola dumerili
TATTGAATTTTTTTAGCCCTGTGGTCAAATACATTGACACAGTATGGTTTAAACCTAATGCAGTAGTCTTTCTGAATATATAGTGGGTTGTGTGTTAGAAATACTGAGCTATAAACATCGTCTTTTATAGAATTTTGGAAATA
>NW_019190599.1:0-1404 GCF_002260705.1 Seriola dumerili
CCCCCCCCCCACACTGAAATGTCAAAGACTAAAACAAATGCTTTCTTTGTTTTTTTGTATGCGTCATGTGATCAACAGGATCACGTTCATCGGCACCGTGTTCGTCTTAATTAAACCGTCAGACTGCGTATGATGGAGACGAGGCTCGTTTTCTAACAGCAGAGGAGATGAAGCAGGACAATGGGAGGCTGCAGCTGCTGTTTAACGCACATGCACACACACTCACACAACTCAGTGTGTGCACGTATGTGTGTGTGTGTGTTATGGAAGGTAGGGAATGGGTGCAGCTGCAGGTTGAGTCACCACTGCTGCTACTACAGTGCCTCCAGTTTCCAAAAAAAAATCATATTTAGCACAACTGGGTCTCATTTAGTCATAAAACTCTCATAAAAAAAGAAAGAATACAGTCTGCCAACGAGGTAAGGTTCTTCTCACTTCCTGTGCAGTTTCAGGACTGTTCGAGAAATAAGTGTGTATCTCGAAACAAGACAGAATATGTGATTTCTGCTTTGGAATAAAGAAAAACTGTCCTTGATGCTAGAGAAATTTTTTTTTTTAATTAATTTATTTCAAGGAAATAAGATTTTTAGGAATTAGTAACAAATAAAATCAGCTCATTTTGTCATAATTATGTTCAAAATATTATGGGAGTGCAAGGAGCTGTGTCTCATACACAGCAGGTTGCGCCTTGCAGCATGCAGTGGTGTCTGAGGCTGGGATGCAGTAACACTGGAGGAAGATTATTGTATTGTGTGTGTTTATGGCTTAAACACGGAGGTTCGAGGGTGATCTTGGTGGATGTCACTCATAGACTGTCTATAAAGATGGACATAGCCTCCATGACCTCCATCTTCTTGAAAAGTGGTTTTGAAGCTCAGAGAGAGCTGCTCCACCATTGCCATCTTAGCAGTGTCTGACTCCGCCCCAGACTCCCAGCTAATCCAAAAATGGCCAAACAGGAAGCTTGTGGAACTGAGACTTCGGTGAATGCCGGTTTATGGCAAACAAACACTCACCCAGTTTTCTCATACTTGTATTGATGTTTTGAGGTAGTTTGAAGTTGAAATTCGTGAAACCAGTGAGTGGTTATAACATGAGTTCATATACACACAGCTTTTAATTCTTCTGTGGTTCAGTTTATGGTTTAGATTCAGTATAAAAGTCCTGCAGGGCCTCACAGTGAGTCTATAGTGAGGTTGTGCTTTACAGTGTTTTTATAGGTCTCAGGAAGTCATTAATAATGTGAAGCATTCTGATTAGTTCATATGCTGCCATATGACTGTGATGTCAGATTCTGCCTGGGGGATGTTTGTCATATATCTTTTCCCTCAGTTACATGTGTTTCTTGTCTCCTTCCGAGCCACGGTATAAGATCACCATGGTAACGGTGGGACCATAGTAATG
>NW_019190600.1:0-152 GCF_002260705.1 Seriola dumerili
TGTCCCTATGTGAATGTGAACAGGGTACACTGTTCTCAGAATTTTTTTTTTTAACAAATAAAGGTTAAGCAAAGCAATAACAAAATTCTGTAATAGTAGAGCAATATTAATCAATGACATTACATCATTGATTATGGATTTATTAAGTCATT
>NW_019190601.1:0-192 GCF_002260705.1 Seriola dumerili
AGTGCAGTTAAGGGAATCATAAGAACCACTCATACAATATGGTGAGTGAACTATCAGCAACTGCACCTTTTACTTGAGGATTGGTGAAATTAAGGTTAATCCATCTGACAGCGCCTTCATAGAACAGCAAACCAAACAAGCCAAACATGTTTAGTTCATTCCTGTAACACACAGAATACTGCACCCTTAAAA
>NW_019190602.1:0-171 GCF_002260705.1 Seriola dumerili
TGTTTTGTGTATATTTTTATATTATGACTATAAAATAACTTTTGTGAATTTTGTCTGTTTCCTACATTTTCTGCACACTGCACATCGGTATTAAAACCACATTTTGAGTGTACTTTGTCCAAGGAAAGAGTGTGTTTTATTTAAATCAAAGCACAAACATCACAGTATCAA
>NW_019190603.1:0-141 GCF_002260705.1 Seriola dumerili
TGCTGGAAGCGACAGATCTTCTTATTCAATTTGTACGACGTGAGAACAAAGGTACATAAAATCAACACGCTTTCTTTTCTGTTACATTTTTCTCTATAAAATTGTTATTTTATATTTTCATGCAAAATACTAGTTTTATGT
>NW_019190604.1:0-141 GCF_002260705.1 Seriola dumerili
TGACAAAAACTTCAAGTGGCATAAATGTATGATTGATGTTGTCGACAGATGTTTTAGCGATGTAGCAGAATTTAGTCTGTTCCTGCGGCTGTTCCTGCTCCTGATGCGTCAGTAACTTTTCTTTTACAAGTGAGACAAAGA
>NW_019190605.1:0-138 GCF_002260705.1 Seriola dumerili
AAATGCTGACTGGACCTTACTGACCCTGAACAGGACAAGCGGTTTTAGAAAATTGAAGGATGGATAAAAGAATGACAGACTGTGGGTGCACTGTGGACGGATCAATGAGTCTTCACTCGGCTGTAAGCCTATAAAAAA
>NW_019190606.1:0-104 GCF_002260705.1 Seriola dumerili
ACTAAATGTGTTTCATTATAAATGAAGCAGGACTTTGAAAATATTTGCACTTTTTCATGATTTCCTTCAAACAGTATTTTATTGTTTCCATTAAATAGTGTGAT
>NW_019190607.1:0-153 GCF_002260705.1 Seriola dumerili
TATGTTGGCACATTCAGCTTGTTGGGCCTAACACAAAATAATGGACTATTTATCTTAATCGGATTGGGTTGTTCTAAATGTCTTCATTTTTAGATCTCCACCCTGCTGATAGCATACACTGTTTTTTTCCTAAGGACTAATGGCTTGATGATT
>NW_019190608.1:0-334 GCF_002260705.1 Seriola dumerili
CTGTGCATAGTTTCGGAAGCAGCCCTCCTTGAAGTCACTCACACTCACACACTATAATGTTTCGAGCAGCTGAGAACGGTGGAAAAAATGAAGTAGATTTCTCCAGGCAGTTGAGAACACTGTGTCTTTTCGGAATGGCCACAAAACTAAATAAAACTCTTCATTATAAGTAGTTAGTTTCATTCCTTCCTGACTGCCAGTGGCAGTAAACTAAGTGGATATGACTCCTCGCACTCGATGCAGTTGAAATCTTATGTAAACAAAGCCACGTATGTGACGTAGTGATGGGTAATGTGCACAAGCATCGGCTCTGAGAGCCGGCTCTTTGTAGTGA
>NW_019190609.1:0-107 GCF_002260705.1 Seriola dumerili
CTACCCACCAGAAAACAAAGATGTTAAATGGAAAAAAAAATGCAGAGAAAACTTTGTTTTTTTTTTTGTTTTTTTTTATCAAAGTGGTTTATCCTCTGTGCAGTGGC
>NW_019190610.1:0-148 GCF_002260705.1 Seriola dumerili
CTCTTATTGCAAATAAACGAATGCGCTGACAAAATTGGTGACCCCGACGTGATTTGCAAGAAGAGAAATTGGACTCAGGCCACGACTGAAGATTTTCAGCAGGACCTGACCGGAGCCCTGGACTCCTAGTCACTCACGAGAGCGCTCA
>NW_019190611.1:0-127 GCF_002260705.1 Seriola dumerili
TAATCTCTTTGACTCTGTTATCTAGGAGAATATTTGGTTGTGGACTGATGGCAGTCCTTTCCAGTACACAAACTGGTGTCATGGAGAGCCTAACAATCATGGCAGGCAGCGCTGTTTGCAAATGAAT
>NW_019190612.1:0-109 GCF_002260705.1 Seriola dumerili
TGTCTGCTGTATATTTACACTGTAGACATACAATGTAAACATTCGTTTAATACGTGTATTGATTGTTGTCAATGCTTCATCATCAAAAAGATCAGGCAGTTTGATTGAC
>NW_019190613.1:0-416 GCF_002260705.1 Seriola dumerili
GTGTGTGTGTGTGTGTGTGTGTGTGTGTGTAAAGGAATTAAAGAGGTCAGCTAAACTCATTCTTCAGGTAGACAAACCTGCTTTTAACAATTAGCTCAACTGTTGGTGGTTGTTTTGTGGATTTTACTGAGCCAGGCCAAACAGTATCTACATGTACAAACCTTCAGGTCAAGTCAAATATTAAGTATTCACCTTATTAAGTAAATTAAGTAAATATTAAGAAACAAATCTGGTTATTTTCTCAGTTTTAAGCCTTTATTAATTCATAGCATGAGTGCAGTTCTCTATGTGTCTATGGGAGATAAATAATCATCTTTGTTCTTAAATAGTCTTTTGAAGGAATAATGTAAGAATAACAAGAAGCTAAGACGCTCTACGAGCCTCTCTTCTGATTGGCTGACTGTTTTCTGAGTGGT
>NW_019190614.1:0-103 GCF_002260705.1 Seriola dumerili
ATAATAACATATTTTCAAGAATCAAGATAAAGACACGGAAGTGTCACTGCAGTGTAAAGTGTAAAACATTATTAAACAAATGCAAAGAAAATAATAAAATAAT
>NW_019190615.1:0-116 GCF_002260705.1 Seriola dumerili
TCTCCTCTCCTCTCCTCTCCTCTCCTCTCTTTTCCTCTCTCCTCCTCTCTTCTCCTCTCTTCTCCTCTCCTCACCTCCTCCTCTCCTCTCTCCTCCTCTCCTCCTCTCCTCTCCTC
>NW_019190616.1:0-518 GCF_002260705.1 Seriola dumerili
TGCAGAAATCATACATTTATGTCTCTTATTTCTGATGCAGAAAGGACAATATACTGCACATTTGTTTGGAAACCACTCACCCTCTGGAAGTCTTGTTGTGCAGCATACAGTTTCAAAAAGCTTTTGTATGTCAGAGGCAGCTCTCAGATTGATACCACTCTCATGTCCGTCTGTTACACATTAAGCTAGAGCCAGCAGATGTGTAGCTTAGCTTAGCAAAGACTGGAAACAGGGAAATAGCTAACCTTGCCCTATCCAAAGGTAATGAAACCTGCCTACCAGCACCTCGAAAGCTGAAAATGAACATGCTTTATCATGTTTGTTTAATTTGTTCAAAAACCAAAGTGTAACAATGTCACTTTGCAGTTTTACCAATTACCTGCCAACCTCACGGTGACTTCAAAAACCACTGTAAAACAACCCATAAAACCACAACTTGTTGTTTTTGCACTTTTGCATGGATTAAAACAAATAAGATAAAAATGTGTTAGTAAGTGAGATTTAAAGATGCTGGTGGG
>NW_019190617.1:0-486 GCF_002260705.1 Seriola dumerili
TGACTATTTATGCCTTACTATACTATGTCGTTTTTATGGATTTATATGCCTNACGTATTTATAACTTTTTATGCCTTACTATACTATGACTATTTATGCCTTACTATACTATGTCGTTTTTATGGATTTATATGTCTTACTATACTATGACTATTTATGCCTTACTATACTATGTCATTTTTATGACTTTTTATGCCTTACTATACTATGTCATTTTTATGACTTTTTATGCCTTACTATACTATGTCGATTTTATGATTTTTTATGGCTTAATTTACTATGTCGTTTTTATGACTTTTTATGCCTTACTATACTATGACTATTTATGCCTTACTATACTATGTCTTTTTTAAGACTTTATATGCCTTACCGTAATATGACGCTTTTATCGCTTTTTATGCCTTACTATACTATGCCGTTTTTATGGCTTTTTATGCGTTACTATGATATGATTTTTTATGCCTTACTATACTATGACTTTTTATA
>NW_019190618.1:0-301 GCF_002260705.1 Seriola dumerili
AATTCTGTTACTTTTTCAGTTTCTCCTCAGACTGCTGCTTGTCATTCTCAAGATCCATGATAGATTCCTGGGCCAGTTTCAGATCACCCTCAAGCTTTCTCTTGGCTCTCTCAAGGTCCATACGCAGCTTCTTCTCTTGCTCCAGAGAACCCTCAAGCTGCACATTGATATGAATTTGTAATTATCATGTTCAAGAAAAATCATGTTTTGCCAACCTAAGAGACTTTGTAAACTTACATCATCAACTTGCTGCTCAAGCTTGGTCTTGGCCTTGGTCAGAGTGTTGACTTTGTCTTCCTCT
>NW_019190619.1:0-511 GCF_002260705.1 Seriola dumerili
ATGATGTCATCCACTCTAGCCTCGAACATTCTATGCAATACACACCCATTATAAACAAAAGAAAAAAGCTTGAAAGGTTGAATGAAATCTGTAGCTGAAAGTATGCTGAAGTAGTTAAAGTTTAAAAAAGGTGAGGTTTTCAAGGGTTTGAACATGGTCTCCATTCCATTCAAGAATTTCATAAAAAGCTTAATATTTCAAAAAATCATACATAATATCAAAAAGATGAATACACTGGATAATCTACAGAAAAAGCCGAATGTTTTGATAGTTGAATGGTATTTGTAGCACAAAAACCATAGGAGGAGTTAGATGCCAAAAAGCGTATAAAGAATAATAATAAAGATTTAAATAACAATAGTGGGGATCCTGACTTAGCATTCACACTAATGATAACAGGCAAACATGCTGGGGGAAACATTTTGGAAGCTCCACAGTCACTAACACAATATCTGAAAAATGTTGCAACAATTATTACAGAGTTTTCAAGGAGCTGTCCATCAGCACTACA
>NW_019190620.1:0-103 GCF_002260705.1 Seriola dumerili
TATAAAGTTAAATATGCGTGTTTGCTCCCTGATAGCTGAGTCCTTATTATATTATATATATATATATTATTTAAGTAAATAAGCTTCCTGTTATTCTGACCAC
>NW_019190621.1:0-243 GCF_002260705.1 Seriola dumerili
ACTACCAGAGGGAATACCACAATAATGAACTCAAACATCAATTTCATATTAGCATTCAATTAAGAGGTTGCTTAACTTCACAAGTGTTTATGATTTCTTGTTGCTAATAACAGAATTAAATCAAAACATGTCGGATGGCTGTAACTAATCACAAATATTTATCACTGAATACTTTTATATGTATACTTTTTAGTTTATTTAGAGTACTTACTGGTAGTAGGTTTCTCAGTAACAGTGACATGA
>NW_019190622.1:0-112 GCF_002260705.1 Seriola dumerili
AAGGACAGCAACATTTAAACATTTTCTATTATTTCTGTTTGTTGATTAAAGCCAACATAGAAATAGTCTCTTAATCAATTACAAATTCAGGAAAAACTTCCATCAACGTATA
>NW_019190623.1:0-144 GCF_002260705.1 Seriola dumerili
CCTAGCAACGGTACACTGCGCTGTGCTGTGAATCAGCTGTGGCTCTCGCTGTAGCTGTTATATACCGTTATATAGCGTTTACTAACTGCCTAATTACAAAATAACATTAACAAAACTATTGGGACCTAATGACAGAATATACAA
>NW_019190624.1:0-100 GCF_002260705.1 Seriola dumerili
TTCCCAGGTGAAAGGATATACTGAAAACTTTTAGCAAAGAAGGATCTAATTCCTTAGTAGACTGAAAATTAATTTGTAAATGCATTTTCTTTCTGTGTAG
>NW_019190625.1:0-141 GCF_002260705.1 Seriola dumerili
TGCAGTTAACTAGGCTTAAAGGTTTAAAGTAGGGTTTTACACATAGCTAATTTCTTCGTAGTTTCGACATTTTTATTTTGCTATAAATGTTGTCTCTTCAACATTTATTTTCTGCAGATTTTTATTTTGTTTTATATTTTT
>NW_019190626.1:0-432 GCF_002260705.1 Seriola dumerili
ATTAATAGATATACGCGAAACGTTAAGGTTATCATGTTAACCGTAGCTAAAAGAGTCCTGGAAAACTTCAAGGGTGGCGCTGTTTGTTGGTTAAATGCAAGCCTTTGAACGCCATGAGCGTGCGACGTTGACATTACGATCGCGAATCAACCGACCAGCTCCGTGGTGCTCGAACTCCGCTCCGAAAACGCTCTCGTTCTATTTACTGCTGAAACATTCTCGTGATTAAAACTGTGTGAATATCCATGAGATCAGGACCATAACAGCAAAATTCAGTGTTACTGGAAACCTACACTATAAAGACTGAAGCGCTGTCTGAACGGACACAACAATGCGGTCCTTTAAAATAATAGCGTCTGGCAAAAGGTACGTGCTGCTCTTCGTTCTGATTCTTTTTTCTTTCGTTCGTGAAATATCGACCTCAGTGACTCA
>NW_019190627.1:0-106 GCF_002260705.1 Seriola dumerili
TTGACCAAAACGTCAGACAGCCCTTAGCTAGTAACTCGTAATTTGCTCAAATATAAAAGTTAAATTTACTTTTTGAGAGAAGGAAGAAAAAGTTATGTGTTGTTCA
>NW_019190628.1:0-104 GCF_002260705.1 Seriola dumerili
GCCTTACTATACTATGATGTTTTTATGACTTTTTATGTTTTACTATACCATATAATTTTCATGACTTTTTATGTCTTACTATATTATGATGTTTTTATGACTTT
>NW_019190629.1:0-127 GCF_002260705.1 Seriola dumerili
TCAGCATTTTAACTGCTGACTAAACTTAATGTTTGTGTCTGTCACATAATTAACATTAAATGATGATACATTTATGTCATTATGAGCTGGTGAACAGTTCTAACCACCAAAAGAACCCTGATGTTCT
>NW_019190630.1:0-776 GCF_002260705.1 Seriola dumerili
TGTGTTATGACAGCAGTAGCCTTGTAACATTTAAAAGGACATGGACTACTTTCGTCTCACTTCCTTCTTCCTTTCGATCAGTTTTTATTTCTCAACTAGAACACAGCGAAGGATGATCTTAGAAACACTTCGACAGGAAGCATATAGTTGAGTCTAATCCTATTGTGAATAAAATAAAGAATACTCAGAGCAGATTGTATTGTAATACAAAGAAAAATTAAACAAATTAATCATTAAATTCGGATGTATTATTATAGTCTGAATGAATTAATATTATAGTCTGCATTACGTAATACATTATTCTGAAACTGGTCAGTAAAAGCATAAATTTGTTGAGCTGACCTACCTTGTTTGCTCTTCATCATTCCATGATTGAAACTGAAAATCTGAGCAATGACTCGCGTTATTACTGAGGGTTATGTATTAAGTTTCATTTTCATTTACAGGAAAACGGTGTGCCCGCTCTGACTTTTTCTGCCACGCCCATTGTGCAATAAAATATCATAAGATGTGGAATCCAAAGTGACATCTTCAAACTGGTTGTTTTTGTTCGACTAAAAGTCCAAAACCCAAAGATATGTGACAAGAAGAGCCAGAAATCTTCCCATCTGAGAAGCTGAACCGGGGAAAGCTCTAGGTTACTATTACTGATAAAATTAATTGATCATCAAAATAACTACTAATTAATATTCTGGAACTGGAAAGTCTTGCATGATACTAAGAACAATCTGTCAAAGATTGGCCTGATTGGAGATCGAGTGCAGCTGGGGGCAACA
>NW_019190631.1:0-168 GCF_002260705.1 Seriola dumerili
ACCAACTAAAGATGCCACTGAATACATCAGTTGACCGACCAACCGACCGACCGACCGACCAACCATCCAACCAACCAACCCACCGACCGACCAACCGACCAACCGACCGACCAATCAACCGACTGACCAACCGACCAACCAACCAACCCACCGACCAACCGACCGACC
>NW_019190632.1:0-141 GCF_002260705.1 Seriola dumerili
CACCCCCCCCCCCCCCCCCCCTCGCCCCGACAACCGCGGGGAGCTGAAAAAAGAACAGCTGGGTGGGAGGAGCTCAGAGAAGGCACTGTTTTCACCTGGTTTCAGCCAGGTTTCAGTCAATAGGAGGAAATCTAAGGAATG
>NW_019190633.1:0-106 GCF_002260705.1 Seriola dumerili
CACATTGGGTGCTTATGTAGTGCATATGCTGCATCTGCTTGGCGGCTTCCTACATCTAGTATTCTCGGTATTAGTGAATTGAAGAGGCTGCTCTCAGCTGCAAATG
>NW_019190634.1:0-115 GCF_002260705.1 Seriola dumerili
TATCTCAGCCATAATTTCTTTATTTTGTTGTTCTCCTATAGATGGTGAATCTAGTGAACTTAGAAAAGACTCTATTGTTGTAATATCTGCCATGGCCGGTTGGGTATATAGTTCT
>NW_019190635.1:0-158 GCF_002260705.1 Seriola dumerili
TGTGTGTGTGTGTGTGTGTGTGTGTTGGTGTGGGTGTAGGAGGGCATTGCGTGAGTGTGTGGAGTCGAGCAATAACCTTGCCAAAAGCCACTTTACAGATAGTATCTGATTAGACCTGACTAGACTGCCTCACTGACATACACACACACACACACACA
>NW_019190636.1:0-245 GCF_002260705.1 Seriola dumerili
ATCATATGTTTCACTTCCCAAAGCATCCATCAGTCTTAAGACTGATTTCCTTTCTTTTACACAGAATGAATGCAGCTTGTTTAATTAAGTAGTAAAACTCAAGCATGTGTTGTTTTGCTGTTTCAAATACAAAAACTCAGCTCTGTCATCTTATATAAGAGCTGCTCTGAACTGGAGAACACCGAGAGGGCGAGAGTCACTTGAAACCAAGCGAGCTTGGGACAATCTCTCTCTCTCTCTCTCTC
>NW_019190637.1:0-151 GCF_002260705.1 Seriola dumerili
CAAACTGAGTTCATTATAGACATGTAGAAGTCATCTAAATGGATGATTTTCATTTAATTTTATATTTAAGGAAATAAACATATTACAAAATCTTTCTTACCTGGACTGAGTCCTGTAATTTATTACAGTAAGAAATACAGCCAAAAAGCTG
>NW_019190638.1:0-131 GCF_002260705.1 Seriola dumerili
CAGTGATGAATGTTGCCGGGAGATGGAGAGCTGCACTGTAAAAAAAAACAACAAAACAAAAGAAAACAACTACATTTTTTTATTTTCACTTTTTTATTTATTGCACCTAATGATTCTATTTATTATCATTT
>NW_019190639.1:0-151 GCF_002260705.1 Seriola dumerili
GACTGCTGCTTTTAACTCTCTGCTGGGCAGGTGAAGACTCTTACAAATTTTAATTTTACATAACATTTATTTATTTCACCAGCCTATTTCAATTGATCTTTTCTTTTTCATATTGACAGGTGTTGATGGTCAGACTCTGACAGAATCTGAA
>NW_019190640.1:0-341 GCF_002260705.1 Seriola dumerili
GGATGCTGCCAACAACTACGCCCGTGGACACTACACCATCGGCAAAGAGATCATTGACCTGGTGCTGGACAGGATCCGCAAACTGGTGGGTAACTTAACATCAGGAGGAGTTCATTCCTATTTTTGACTCAAAATATCAAACTAGATCATAATAGTGTATCTCATATATTTGATCAGTGTGTCCTCCTCTCTGTCCTCAGGCCGACCAGTGCACTGGCCTTCAGGGCTTCCTGGTTTTCCATAGCTTCGGAGGTGGCACCGGCTCTGGTTTCACCTCCCTGCTGATGGAACGTCTGTCTGTCGACTACGGCAAGAAGTCCAAGCTGGAGTTCTCCATCTAC
>NW_019190641.1:0-115 GCF_002260705.1 Seriola dumerili
TTCCAATTATTTCTTTCCCCATGTTAACGTTCCTCTAATCCATAGTTTGAGTCAAATTTCTTTTGTAAAGAAGTGCAAAAAAAATACAAATATACTAAATTATACAAAAAACTGT
>NW_019190642.1:0-107 GCF_002260705.1 Seriola dumerili
GGCGGGGCTAAATAAACCTGAGACGCAAATGAGCTAAATATGAGTTAAATACTCAAAACATATCAGCTAAAAATTGTAACCGAATTTTTACATTCAGCACCCCATAC
>NW_019190643.1:0-145 GCF_002260705.1 Seriola dumerili
TCCTCTCTGCATAAACACTGTTGGAGGAACGTCACTTCTTTAACTTAAAGGTCCCGCATTTTACTCTTTTACACAGTTTTACTTTAAGGTTTGGTAGATCAGAGTTCCTGTAGCAGAATACACAGATCTGAAAACTCATTTATCG
>NW_019190644.1:0-107 GCF_002260705.1 Seriola dumerili
AGGGAGTACACATTGAGGCAGAGCGGCTCCAAACCAGGATGGCCTACCATACATGGTAAATCTTCCTTGATCTCCCATAGCCGTCTGGTAACCTACAGTGAATTACA
>NW_019190645.1:0-144 GCF_002260705.1 Seriola dumerili
ATGGGACATTTAAAGTCCCAGCGAAAACCCTCGTTTGTGCATCATGATGTTTGAATTCGAGTCACGTAAAAGGGCTTTTTGGGCTGTTTCTTTGAAGGTCCTACGGCACGCTATTCGACTAAATTGAAAATAAAAGCTTTTCTG
>NW_019190646.1:0-751 GCF_002260705.1 Seriola dumerili
TGTTGACAGCTATAGATGGCGGAAACCCGCCAAAAACAGGCACAGTTGAAATATATATAGATGTTCTGGATGTTAATGACAATATGCCAGTATTCACCAAAGACACATATTCAGCAGTGCTACAAGAGAACGCCCCAATTGGCACAACCGTCATCCAAGTTAACGCAACCGATTTGGACGAGGGGACCAACGGAGAAGTGGTTTATTCATTTGGCAGTGATGTAAAAGGTAAAATTCGAGAACTGTTTGATATTGACACCGTTACTGGGGAAATCACTGTGAAAGGTCGTGTAGACTTTGAGGAACAAGACAGCTATGACATTGATGTTCAGGCCTCTGATAAAGGAATCATTCCATTCAGAACAGATAAAAGTGTTATCATTAAAATTGGAGATACAAACGATAATGCTCCTGAGATAGAGGTGGCATCATTGTCAAGTGCAGTTTCAGAGGACTCTAGACCAGGAACAACCGTAGCTCTCATCAGCATTACCGATTCAGATTCTGGCATGAACGGAAAAATAATTAGCTTTGTCGCCGAAGAAAGTCCCTTTACATTAACTCCATCAATACAGGATAACATGTTTGCTGTTGTGACTAAATCACTGCTTGACAGGGAACAACAATCAAGTTATGATATTACAATAATCGCTAAAGACGCAGGTGAACCAGTCTTAACATCCGAAAAGACTATAAGCGTGTTTGTGTCAGATACGAATGATAACAGTCCGGAGTTTTCAATGAGCCCCTA
>NW_019190647.1:0-120 GCF_002260705.1 Seriola dumerili
ATGAGGCCGATCATGAACACAATCACTCAACAGCTGACTCTAAATTGAATGGTGGGCACATAGGGTTTTTTTTTTCTTGTTTTTTTTTTGGTGTCTGTTGAAACTGCCAGCAGATCCTTC
>NW_019190648.1:0-125 GCF_002260705.1 Seriola dumerili
AGTATAGTAAGGGATAAAAACGTCACAGTATAGTAAGGCCAAAGATGTCAAAAAACATCACAGTGTAGTAAGGCAATAAAATGTCAAAAAACGTCATAGTATTGTAAGGCAAAATATGTAAAAAA
>NW_019190649.1:0-526 GCF_002260705.1 Seriola dumerili
ATTTATTTAAATGTCCAATTTTCCTCTCTTTTTCCCGCAGGTTCATGTTGGAGGGGTAAACTACATCCACCTGAGTGTCTTCCAAGCACTTCCATGTGATGGAGGACAGGTTGTGTTGCGTGGTGTACAAGAGCATAAAACCGAAGTTGACCCTCTTGTACCTTTCTAAAGTGCTCACACTGCCTGTGTCAGCGGTTGCAGTGTCATATTAAAACGCTCTGCTTCTTTTATTTTGAAATGATTCTACACTGCAATATTCCTTTAAAAGTGATTTGAATCTTTGACTTTAAATGAATTAATTGTCTAGATTTATCTGGTGTTGGGCAGGAGCAAGCTGAATGCACTACTTTCTAAAAAGAAATAAAATAAAGCATTTAAAAATCCTTACATGCTGAATGTTCTTTTCTTGTGTGAAGTCTTATCTTTAATTGACACAGGCTTGGCTGGCCAATATGCTAACAATTAATCAAAATAATAATAATTTATAATAAATATAATCTAATTATAAATTGGATTTTCAGAGTAA
>NW_019190650.1:0-141 GCF_002260705.1 Seriola dumerili
ATATTTCCTGAGGGCTTTACTGTCCTAAAACAGTTTTCATGGGAGGGAGAAAACACATCTGAGAGAAACAGAAGCTGCTTCAAATTGAAAAGGCACTGACGAACCAAGCCGACTTCAGACACCCCAAACCCCAAATCCAAG
>NW_019190651.1:0-150 GCF_002260705.1 Seriola dumerili
AAAGGGCATATTATAGCCTCTTGTATTACAATAATGGCCGAAGCTTTTGTCAAGCAACAATCACCAATACTTTTTCCCAGCAAGAAACCATGTTTGATGGCAAGGAAAACTTACAAATAGCCCCTTTGAAGTCTAATTAAATAGAAAATG
>NW_019190652.1:0-156 GCF_002260705.1 Seriola dumerili
TGAAGGAGAAGATGGAGGCTCTCAGCAGAGAGATAGCAGATCTTTCACACACAGTCAGAGCCACGGAGGAGGAGCTGAGAGCTGAAGACGTCTCATTCCTGTACAACTACAAGGCAACAGTAGAAAGAGTCCAGCAGCGCCTCCTGCTGGATGATC
>NW_019190653.1:0-568 GCF_002260705.1 Seriola dumerili
GTCCCAGGTTTAAATCCCAGATGACTCATTGTTTGGAATGCTACAACAACATGTCAAAGTTAGAAGAAATGTCTAAATATTGCAAAGCAGATCTACCAGATAAACCTGGTTGTATTATTTGGATGCTAGAAACTAGCATCTATGGAGGGATGACAAATTAAAGGAGAAAACAAAATGTGTCTTAGCAAATTATTGTGCTGCCAGAATAGCTTCGGTCTGCTTTGGTGGTTATTCTGCAGGTCTCTGAAACTACTGGAGGAATGCAGTGCCATACTTCTTGTCCATTCTGTATTTTTTATTTTAATACCAAAGAGTTTTATCTCTTTGGGGCTCAAACAGTTATTTAAATGTCTGAGAAGTTCAGAGCGGATAAGTCTCTCTAGTGAAACTTTCTTAAGTCAAGTACAAGTACCAAGTTTACTACTGTGTTATACTGCTGTCCTTGTTATACTGCTGTCCCCCGGTTTTTACAAGATGGCGCCGGTGCTGCTGTAACTTTGTTTGGTGTGTTTTTTATTTCTGATCCTCGGCACTACACAAATTAAGTCTCTGCTGGTGTATGATCGCC
>NW_019190654.1:0-168 GCF_002260705.1 Seriola dumerili
CTGTTGACCTTTGTATGTGAATGAAAACACGTCCCTGAGTTGTTTAGCGAGGGGAAGACAGAAAAATGCATTTGCCAAGTCAATATATGAAAACCATTGATGTTGTGGTGTGATGGAAGACATAGCAGGATAAGGATTAGGGACAGGCACCGTGGGAGTGGTTGTAAC
>NW_019190655.1:0-102 GCF_002260705.1 Seriola dumerili
ATACACTGCCGATTTGATGTCATGCAATAAAATGCAGATTAATTATTTAAAAATCATACAATTTGATTTTCTGGATTTTTGTTTTAGATTCCGTCTCTCACA
>NW_019190656.1:0-109 GCF_002260705.1 Seriola dumerili
GTAATCCTCCTCACACACTCTCTCTCTATCTCTCCTCTTTCCTTCATCCTCTACCCTCCCTCTCCCTCTACCGCCCCCTTTTCCACCTCTCCCCCCTGCCTGCCCCTCT
>NW_019190657.1:0-110 GCF_002260705.1 Seriola dumerili
GGTTTTATTGCACGCTGTTAGGTTGAAATCTTATGAGTACACATCGTGCCCTGACTGTGACTTATGATCATATTACGTAGACCTGTGTAGCTCTGTTTTATTGAGGGACA
>NW_019190658.1:0-142 GCF_002260705.1 Seriola dumerili
CTTCAGTGCTACCATTAGCAGCTAGCTGGCTGGGATTGGTCATTGACGAATGAATTTAACGATTTGTAAGATTGTTCAAAATAATACAATGTAAAAAAATGAAAACTTTCTAAATGCACTGTGTGTCTAACTGATTGATCTG
>NW_019190659.1:0-657 GCF_002260705.1 Seriola dumerili
ACTTGGTGAAATGATTTCAGGTTGTGTATTTTTACTTTTAAGTGGATAATATTGATAATTGTGATTTATATAATCGTTATATTTTTATACCATGTCATCTCTACTGAACAGTCTAAGCAGTGAGTGAATACAGTTACAGTAACATGTACCTGTGCTGATTAAAGCAAATTTAACTTTGTCACACAGAGCTCCAAGTTAGCTGTCAACACTATTTAGGGTTATAATTATTTAATTTATGTCTGGCAGTTAGTTTCCAGCTAGCAAAACTGTATCGGTCCACTCCTTCATCCATTCGTTATAATAGTTCATCTCTGTGGGAGCTATTCTGACAGATATTGCAATATTCTTGATGGTAGGTGGGAATAATCATTTTGGCATCAGAAATTTAATTTTCACTGAAAAAACTATTAAAATCAGGATGATGTGACATTTGTTGGTGTCTATACAAAAACACATGATCTTTTTACGTCTGTTACGGCTGCGTTCAGTAACCCTACACTCATTCACATACACTGGGGAGCATTCCACACCACATCCACAACAACAAATAGACAACACAACAAATGGACCAGGTGATTAAAGTCAGTAGAAACCCTGAATAAAGTCTGAGCTGAGCTGAACATTTCCTCAGCTTGTTTCTCTGATGACTTCAGATCC
>NW_019190660.1:0-158 GCF_002260705.1 Seriola dumerili
ATTGTACATTTAAATTCACAGCACAGTTTTCATCTGTATAGAACAAAAAAAAATTAAAAAAATTTCAGCGCATCATCTAAAGAATCACGCTAGGTTATTATTTCATTTAAGTTCAGCGAAAGAGTGTGGGGGTCAAAAGATTTCTGTATCTGCAGTCA
>NW_019190661.1:0-129 GCF_002260705.1 Seriola dumerili
TTTTATTGTTATTTCCTGTTAATATGTTTATTGGATACATACAGCAGGGGTTTAAAAATGTATCATATAATGCACCAAACACCAAGCCAGATATCTTGTAAGTAAAAACCTACCTGACAATAAACCTTA
>NW_019190662.1:0-109 GCF_002260705.1 Seriola dumerili
GTTGAAATGTACACATACACGTAAATTTAATTTTAACCCCCCCCCCCATTGGAGGACAACTTTATTCTATATCAATATTATTATTATGTACATGATACCTATATTTTCT
>NW_019190663.1:0-136 GCF_002260705.1 Seriola dumerili
TAGTTGCATCAGGTCCACCATTGACAGTCTTACTCATTTCATCAAGGGTACACTATACAAAATGTGACTATAGAACACATACACTGGACTCCTTCAACTTTCTGTGTTGTACCTTGTTTTTTCCCACACCTAAATA
>NW_019190664.1:0-229 GCF_002260705.1 Seriola dumerili
AAAATCAAATGTTTTGCTTTTGCTGTATTGCCAAGCCCTGCTCTAGTATCGTGGTACAGGAGGCCTCTTCTTCGTCCTGTTTCTACCTTGTTGTCATTGTCGCTTTCTGTAACGACAGAAGATAAATAAATCCGCACTACGCAGCAAAATGCTGCATGACCTGCTGTCAGTCACTGATTGGACAGTCTTTCTGACAGTTTGTGGCCAGATGATGGATTTAATATTAGTC
>NW_019190665.1:0-131 GCF_002260705.1 Seriola dumerili
TAAGAGTTGGCTGCTTAAATTACTGTTGCATCAATATTTTACTTTGGAAAATTGTATAATGTGGCAAGGGAGGGATTCTCAGACTAACATGACAGATCCTCACCAACACTGACGGACTTTTAAAGGGACAC
>NW_019190666.1:0-111 GCF_002260705.1 Seriola dumerili
ATTGAAACAAAAATAAAATCACTATGAAAGTGAGATGTTTGCCTGACATCTCTAAGCAACCTGACTGAGACTGAGTGGAATGGGACGGGACCATAGCAACAAACCTATCAA
>NW_019190667.1:0-342 GCF_002260705.1 Seriola dumerili
TTTTTTTTTAAAGAGAACATAGTCTGTCTTCCTTCATTGTTGTTTTGATGGTGGGATCGGAGAAATACAATAGAATAAGTAGAGGATACACAAAAGAGGCTGTTTAGGGACACTGCAGGCCCACAGCCACCTACACCCAGCTTTTATTCTCACTGTTATTTATTTATTTTTTATCCAAATACACAGTTTGAATTGTTTAATGTTGCAGGTTTAGTTCCGGTTGAGAGAGTGGGTGTGTTTACTGCTCCGAAGAAGCCAGAAGTATTTTCTGTTCCTTAATTTGTCTCCAAAGATACTTGACTGGATTTTTTCCAATATGTATAACTGCATTATTACAAAACA
>NW_019190668.1:0-117 GCF_002260705.1 Seriola dumerili
CCTGTGTTTGAACTTGGAGAAGAGACTTGGTTGTAGTTTGTGACTCTTAGCTAGAGAGGGACAGAGGAAGGGGGTGTCTGTGTGTGTTCATGCATGGCACAGAGAGGCCAGGATTCA
>NW_019190669.1:0-137 GCF_002260705.1 Seriola dumerili
ACTGTAAATTCAGGTACAATAGAACAGTGTGTGGAGTAGAGCACCACTGTAGTGTGTGTGTGTGTGTGTGTGTGTGTTCACAAAAAGCCGTAGCTGCTGGTGTTCAATTTCAACCCCCAAAAATACACACACCAGTT
>NW_019190670.1:0-140 GCF_002260705.1 Seriola dumerili
CAGGAAGACTGAAAGACTTCTTTAAAAAAAAAAAAAAAAAGTCTACTTCAGACTTCTCCAAATGGTTTTAGTTGCCAAGTACTTTATCTCGTGTTACATTAACTACATAACATCTTACTAGCTGATTTAACCCTCCATTC
>NW_019190671.1:0-114 GCF_002260705.1 Seriola dumerili
TTGAAAGACTTTCCCTCAGAGTGGAGAGAGCTGAGAACAGCAGTTATATCACATTTTAATGCTTCACAAAGAACGTAATTAAATAACTTCATGATAAAGAGGGTCACTTAGACT
>NW_019190672.1:0-129 GCF_002260705.1 Seriola dumerili
ACTATTATTATTTCACCCTGTTTCTGATGTACAATCTCTCTCTTGATTATTGGTCCCCGGACCTTCATTATTCTAACGAGTCAATTTCAGCTGGAAATGGGTTTTTAATTTTCTGACTGCAATGGTAAA
>NW_019190673.1:0-133 GCF_002260705.1 Seriola dumerili
CATAAGGGAGAGTTTTTCATATTAAAACCTTGCTTTCCTTGTTGATGTCCACAAACTTTATTTAAAAGAATTATAGTCCAAAGCCCAAATCTAAGCTAGATATCTGACAACATCACTATGGCAGCCAATGGGT
>NW_019190674.1:0-106 GCF_002260705.1 Seriola dumerili
AGCCATAAATCAGAGGACATAAGTAAATTAATAAAAGCACAAAATATCTGGATAAAATCATGAACATGACAATTTTGCACAAATACAAACAAACAAATAAAAAAAC
>NW_019190675.1:0-131 GCF_002260705.1 Seriola dumerili
CAGTAAACCTTTATTCAGAGGTGTAAGAGTGACGTTCCTCAGAGAGCAGACTTCTCTCTGTCTCTGCTTCCTGTCACCCTGTTGGTCCATGAGGCTGCTTTTCTCTGCACACCCAGTCTGACCTCTGACCT
>NW_019190676.1:0-106 GCF_002260705.1 Seriola dumerili
TACATGTCCTAAAGTTATCAGTTACACCTGAGAATGCAAAACTGTTCAATAGCGCTGTTAAGCTGGTATGTTAGGCAGCTTTCAGAGCTGGGTCAGAGGTCAAATC
>NW_019190677.1:0-119 GCF_002260705.1 Seriola dumerili
TTTGTGGGCTTGTTGGTTATACAATTGATTCTCTTCCAGAATTGCTTTGGATTCTTAAAATCAGTTGATAAACAGTCCTTATAGTAATTTGCTTTGGCATTTCTAGTATTGGTTTTACA
>NW_019190678.1:0-266 GCF_002260705.1 Seriola dumerili
CACACACACACACACACACACAAACACCACACACACCACACACACTGCACACACACCGCACACACCACACACACATACACGGTCTGGAAACAGTGTAACACGTCGTTCATACAATGTGGTTATAATTTGGAAGTAAGTTTATATAAAGTTAATCATCATTAAAAGCAAAGAGTCACTGCACTGCCCCGAAGCTCCAGTGATTAAATGAGAAAGAAAAGTCTCTAAAACGTCTTTAAATCTACAGAGAGAAAAAGTCTCTTCAGCTT
>NW_019190679.1:0-115 GCF_002260705.1 Seriola dumerili
TGCTTTTATTGAATTCACCGGAGAACTCAGACAGAGTGATAAACAAATGGCTATAAAATCCTAGACACTAACTCTGAAAACTGAGAAACAAAACCTCTCCAGGAGGAGGAAAAAA
>NW_019190680.1:0-146 GCF_002260705.1 Seriola dumerili
AAAAAAGATGTAGAATGGAGATGAGATGGGTGGATACGACGTGGAAATGTGATATATTTCCAGTTATTCCCAGAGATCGAAAGAAGGAAAAGTTTAACTAAGACAACTGAAACAACTGCAGAAACTGTGATTTGAAACAGCAATTT
>NW_019190681.1:0-100 GCF_002260705.1 Seriola dumerili
AGGCATAAAAACATCATAGTATTGCAAGGCGTAAAAAGTAAAAAAAACGTCATAGTATAAAAAGGTATAAAAAGTCATGAAAACATCATAGTATAGTAAG
>NW_019190682.1:0-266 GCF_002260705.1 Seriola dumerili
CTCGTCTAAACTTCCTGTTCTCTGCAGAGATGATCTGACTGAGTGAGGGAACGCTGACAGAACGAGGCAAACGGCCGGAGTCTCTTCCACTTAAACCGGGATCTGAGGAGGAGATGTGGAGCTGAGAACAGGTTGGCAGGGTGTTTGTGACTGAGTAGTTCACAGCTGCAACAGACGCCTCCGTTTCCACCAGGGCTTCACTGTCGCTGGTGTTTTCAGGCTGCAGAGTAAAAGACTGAAATGCATCTTGTCCTTCAGTGTGGACA
>NW_019190683.1:0-236 GCF_002260705.1 Seriola dumerili
CTACCCTCCGTAACTTAAAGAAAACACTATCTTTTCTCCGCATCTTAAACTTTTACTTCACAACAGAGTCTTTCATCTGGGCTCTATGAATGTGGAACAATACAATAACATTTAAAATGTACTTTTGAATCCTGAAGTATTTTGAAAAGCAAGTAGCCGAGTCCAGCACTTTAACTCAGGTAAAAATCTGACTGAACACTTTCACTTGTATCGGAGTAATATTTGACCAGGAGGAT
>NW_019190684.1:0-109 GCF_002260705.1 Seriola dumerili
AGAGAGAGAGAGAGAGAGAGAGAGAGAGAGAGAATCAGCCCAATGATGAGTCCTCCACTGTGGCTGGAGGAGTCACGACCCCATTATACACAGGTCACACACTGACCTT
>NW_019190685.1:0-139 GCF_002260705.1 Seriola dumerili
TAACATCACAATAAAACAAATTCTACTTCTCTTTGGCTATCTTAATACTTTAATGGACATAAGTGTATTTTGCAACCTAGCTAGCTAGCTAGTTATAATGTCAATGTTACCATGTAGGGAGGTCACAGTGGCTATAACA
>NW_019190686.1:0-118 GCF_002260705.1 Seriola dumerili
TTAGCAGTTAGTGATGACTTCTCTCTCTGCTCGCTGTGTCGTATGTTTAGTTGCTCCTCTACGTCCTTTAGTAATAATTATACATATAATGAAAGTAGTTTATTTACTGTACTGGAGG
>NW_019190687.1:0-107 GCF_002260705.1 Seriola dumerili
ATTGTTGCACTGAGCCTGATTACCAGTTTCACAACAGTATTTTGACATTTTTTCTTAAAAAGGTAAAGCAAATGTTTTATGGTTTATCATTTTATTACATTACAATA
>NW_019190688.1:0-114 GCF_002260705.1 Seriola dumerili
TTGTATCACTTATTAAGTGATATTTGATAGATTTACAATACTTGGAAATTTTGGGTAGCAACATGTTCCAGTCGAGAACCGAACCGGCGACCTTTGGATCCGCAGCTTCCTATG
>NW_019190689.1:0-353 GCF_002260705.1 Seriola dumerili
GGGGGGTGGGGGGTGGGCATGACTATTTGTTCCTTCTTATTTACAAGGATGAATTTTATTCGGCAGGATCCCAAATGAAAGTCAACCAAGTCAGCTCCTCCTCCACTCTGGTCAGTGCGGTGCAGTTCAGCTCAGGTCAGCTCAGTGTTGTTCAGTTCAGTTTAATCTGATTTCACTCAGCGCCCTTAAAAAGTTGATAGGATACATCACAGATCAACATGTCCTCTACCACCAGAGATCACATGCTTATTATACCAGAGGTCAGACAGAGGTCAACAGGTTAGAAAAAGGCTAAAATAACGCACATGTTGTGTGATGACGAGTGTAGAGCGCTGACTTCGGTGTTTTCACTT
>NW_019190690.1:0-123 GCF_002260705.1 Seriola dumerili
ACACACACACACACACAAAATAGAAAACGAATCATAGTCCCTCTCCAGTTACATCAGGTACGGGGCAATGATATACTATGATACGGTTTGTTGTAGGGCTGGTCGATTATGGCAAAAGTCAAA
>NW_019190691.1:0-114 GCF_002260705.1 Seriola dumerili
TTCTGAATGAATACTGAAGATTAGGACAGACTGGGGATGATTGCAACATTTCTCTCAGTTACTAAGAAACCAACCAAGTCTGCTGATTACCCACACCGTTAAAGATGATCACAT
>NW_019190692.1:0-139 GCF_002260705.1 Seriola dumerili
GTACCAAGTGGGCAGGAAAGAGAGAGGGGAGTGGGTAGATGGATTTGAATGAAGTTTGGCTTTTGTTGGGTATTTCTTTAGTTTATTAGGCCAAAAGTTTAGTGTATGCAAATATCAGTATGGTTAGGTTGTAGATGGG
>NW_019190693.1:0-150 GCF_002260705.1 Seriola dumerili
GACCTTAGTTAGACCGCAGTTATTTTAACTTCAGTGACTAAAGGTGAAAATCCAGCAGGGCATTGTGGGTAGCAGACAGTAAAGAATGTGAGGTCAGTCCAACAGCAGAACCCTGAAACCCAAAGTGTCCCAGGGGTAGTCAAGAGAAAA
>NW_019190694.1:0-175 GCF_002260705.1 Seriola dumerili
ATGGTGTTTTCTAAGGAATTTAATCTTGACAGAGCACTGTAAGCTCTGTGAAACAACCTGTTTTGGTCTGAACCAGAGGTGTTCAGACTGTGAGGTGCGCCTCCTCAGTTGGGGCAAATTATGAGGCAAAGATAATGCGTGAGGGGAAAGAGACAGGTGTGTGCTGCTGTCCTTA
>NW_019190695.1:0-145 GCF_002260705.1 Seriola dumerili
TATTTATTAGTATTTTTTTTAATATTATTTATTTATTATTAAATTAATTTAATTCAATTAAAAAAATTAATAAGCCATGCTATTGCTGACTGTGTATTGTATTGTGTAATGTGGTTTGTTCCTTCTTAATTATTTTTCTTTTCTT
>NW_019190696.1:0-362 GCF_002260705.1 Seriola dumerili
TCTGTGACCATGTGGCCTAATGGACAAGGCGTCTGACTTTGGATCAGAAGATTCAGGTTTCGAGTCCCCTTCATGGTTGGATGTTGCATCCTACGTGTTGCTGAATCAGTTTTGTTTGAAGGAACCAAGAAAGCATCTTTATTGGTGCAACACTTAAACCTACAGTGGTCAGCTGTAGGTTAGGGTGGTGATGCAAAGCTTGAGAAAATCATAATACGAAAGGTATTTTTGTTTTGCTATTTCTCCTCCACAGAAGGTGGAGACGATCACATCAAGCTAAACATGGAAAATAGATCGAGTGTGGTTTGTTCTGTCTCTTTTTGATTCTAAAGAAAATTTTATTTAAAAGTTGGCAGGTTAGC
>NW_019190697.1:0-293 GCF_002260705.1 Seriola dumerili
AGAGTCTCTGACCACTGAACCTTCAGACGTGGATGTCACATGATATCTGCTTCCTGTCATTCAAACATGGTCTAACGTGTAGAAGAAGTCCATGTTGCCTGTTGAGAGCTGACAGGACTGGAGGTTTGTTCCTCCTGTTCAGGACAGTAACAGTAACAGTGTTTGTACAGATCACAGTCTGTGTCCAGTTTGTTCACAATCACAACGTGTCATATCTTTGATCTCTGCTGTTTCTCTCTCATTAATTACTGATGATGTCTGTTCACTCAACTAACTGATGACTTTTTTCTTCA
>NW_019190698.1:0-138 GCF_002260705.1 Seriola dumerili
AATAATAAACACATACACAAATATCTCAAAACTAAATTTCTATGTCAAGTTAACCTATAACAGTAATAATCTGATCTTACCTTGAGTAAACTGTCAAGGCCAATGTCCAGAGTCAATGTCCTTTATTCTGTGAAATAT
>NW_019190699.1:0-3268 GCF_002260705.1 Seriola dumerili
ACAAGATTCTTCTTCCTGCGGGTGTCCAATGTGATTTTCCAATGGAGTGCATTCCCCTATGACAGGTCGATATCAATGCAGGTTAATGGCTCTTGAGAATTTGAGAGGGGTGTGAGGATTGCAGTGGAGCAATAAGTTCGTCTGGTAGTGTGGCCGAGCGGTCTAAGGCACTGGATTAAGGCTCCAGTCTCTCAGAAGGCGTGGGTTCAAATCCCACCACTGCCAATGTGCTCCCTTTTAGAAGAACTGGTTAAAATCCTACTTACCTGGCAGAACACAGTATGTCTCCTAGAATAACATTTTATTAACATATTCTGATGTGAGATATGGAGACCCACAGGGCTCTGTTCTTGGGCCTCTGCTTTTCTCCTTTTATATTTCACCTTCAGGCCAAATTTTTCAGTCATGCAATTGATTTTTACTGCTATGCTGATGATAGATTGTCATGGTTTGGCAGCCATGCTACATCACATTTGATCTCAACCCTCTCCTTTGATCACTACATTAAAGACAACACCATGACCACCTTTTTTCACCTACATAAAAGCTAAAATTCAGTCTTTTCTTTCCATAACAGATGCTTAATCAATGCCTTTGTTTCATTGAGACTTGATTATTGTAACATTTATTTTCTCAAATCCAGAGAATTTGACCATGTTACACCAGTTTTAGCTTCCCTTCACTGGGTCCTCATCCATCTCAGATCAGANTATAAACAGTGGGAAACAACAAACCCAGATGGGAGTGTGTCTACCTGAAGGTTTACTTTTTCATCATAATCTTAGCTATATGTCCAGATATTCCAAGTATCCAATAAGGTGTTGCACTGAGTTTTCTAGGTGTAAATGTGGCATTATTGTTATGATGGCTGGGTGTTTATTTGAAATGAATGATCAAGGTAGAACCGGAAAACATTTTATATTAGCAGAGGATGGTTTCGATCCATCGACCTCTGGGTTATGGGCCCAGCACGCTTCCTCTGCGCCACTCTGCTCTTGAGCTTTGTTATGAGTGTGTGCAAATCGAGTCTGTCCAAAGTCCAAAATTATTTTAAATCACAAAGAAAAATCAAGCAGACTTGCACAAAGGAGGGCCAGATTGGCAAATGCCTGCTAATTTGTAAGTGGTAAGGAATAAACAACCAGGTGGAAATGTGTCTATCTGAAAGCTTACTTTGTCATAATAATCCTGACTTTGTGTTCAGATGTTTCAAGTATCAGGAGATAAAGATGGCAGTGGTGGGATTTCCTCAGGAAAGGGGAGGGAAGTACTGAAGATCCAGGATGTCATATTTATTCTCTAGCTGGATGCTGTACTGAGGAGGCGCAAGAGAGGAGGGCTTCCCCTTTCTGCTGCTACCGACCAAAGACCAGGGTTCCTGATCATGGTCCAGGGTTCATCGGTCATGGTTTCCAGAGGAGTAGCAGGACAGTGAGCAGTGGCAAGTTGTAGAGGAGAGGTCACTTAAGCGGCTTCATCAACTTCAGTTGCAGCAGGCGACTCAGTAGACTCTGGCTTCTCCCGGCTGGGTGTGGAGCTCACCACGGCCTTAGGTATAGCACCCAGTCGGTACCAGTGGTCAGCATCTGGAGCAGCAGTGACACCTGGACATGGATGTGGGACAGTTGAGTCCAGTTCGCTGTTGCAGTGTTGGCAGCCAGATTTGGACTTCCTTGCTCTTGAACAACCTGTGCTAAAATGAGATTACCTGACATGTGGAGTGGTGAAAGCTGCAATGTCACGCGTCCGCTTTGACAGAGGAATCTGCCAATGCCCCTTCAACAGATTTGCTGATAAATTTAGCAGCACCAACCTGATCAATACAATCATCAATGCGAGGCAGAGGAAACGAGTCAGGTTTAGTAATGCTATTTACTTTCCTAAAATCCGAGCAAAAACGAGGGGTATTATCTGATTTTGGCACAAGCAAACATGGCTCAGCAATCGCTTCACTTCTCCAACATCAATGTCATGTTCTATCATGTGTATGCGACAGAACATCTCCAAACAAACTGGGATAAGCATTTATCAGTTCAGCTATCTCTACCTGCTGCGGCTCAGACAAGTGACCCAAAATACCTGCCAGATTCCTGAGAACCTCGGAATTTTTCAGACAACTGGACAGCAATGCTGACTAGGCAAATAGTCTCTACTAGAAGCTTCACTACACGATGAGACCGTGGTACCAACACACATAGGACGAGCACCTTGCGCCACAGCTTCCGGCTCCTGAGATGCACAGGCATAATATGGCTTCAGGAGATTCACGTGACATAGATGATGATGTTCTCGACGTTCATGAGTGGCAATGAGGTAGTTCTGTTCTTAAAGTTGTTTCACTACTGTGTATGGGCCCAAAAACTTCACTTGAAAAGGTGACCCGACTATAGGCAATAAAGTCAAAACTTGGTCACCTGGACTGAAAGAACACTGCTCAGCATGCCGATAATACAGGCGTTTCATTTTCCCCTGTGCCGAGGACAGTTTTATTTGCCAACTCTGTCGCCAAGTAAAGCCGGTGCCTAAAACTGTTCACGTAATCAACCATGTTCTGAGGAGGCTCTGCTTCCTTTTGCAGAGCAGACAAAGGTCCACGCACAGTGTGACCAAATACCAAATAATTGTGACTGAATTCTGTGCTCTCATTACCTCCCTGGCTGCCAACAATCACGATAACCCATCCTCCCAGTCAGCATTCACCTCACGCAGTATGCACGCAACAAAGACTTCAAAGTCTAATGGAATTGTTCCAGTGCCCCCTGACTCTGTGTGTGGTATGCGCAGGGCTGATTGTGCTTGATCTTCAGCTGCTTTAAAACCTGTGCGAACAAATGTGAAGAAAAATTGGATCCTTGATCACTTTGGATTATTTTTGGTATGCCAAAGATGGAAATGAACTGACTGAGAGCGTGCACGACCAATTTGGCTGTGAGCGTACGCAGAGGATATGCAGCTGGGTATCTGGTGTTTTGGCACATAACTGTCAATAAATATGTCGCTCCAGACCTTGAATGAGGAAGAGGACCCATGCAATCTATGACAATATGCTCAAATGGCTGGTTAACGGGCGGAATGGGATACAGAGGAGCTACTTTTACTTACTGATTTGGTTTACAAGTGTGACATATCTTAATGTACTCACATCCCTTTTAACCCTAGGCCAAAAGAAGTGTCTTAAAATGCGGACAAACATTTTCCTGACACCCATGTGCCCCGACTCATGAGAGACGTGCAAAACCAAACCACAGAATTTGGAGGGCGCTACAAT
>NW_019190700.1:0-215 GCF_002260705.1 Seriola dumerili
AGCCGTTAGCCGTTAGCCGCTAGCTAATGTTACAGTTGTGCCGCCAGGAGAAAAAAGTATGGCCATGAAGGCGCCATATTTGTTTGTGTTAAACTACTTCTTTTTGTTGTGGAAGAATTGTTTTTCCGTCCACCGTTTTAGAGAATTACTTAATTGTACTTTCACATAGCGTTAATGCAAAATAGCGGCTAATTCACAATATTTCTATAATTGAT
>NW_019190701.1:0-12793 GCF_002260705.1 Seriola dumerili
TACGACATACCACAAACAGACTATAACCCAGTTGGTCCAGCTGGTCCGGTGGGCGTCCAATCCAGTGGTGTGGACAGAAACATGTTTGGTTTGTGTTGAAAGGTCTGGAGAGAAGATCTCCTTGTGGTGGAGCACGGGCCAGCCTGAAGGAACCTCTGGTTAGCTGACTGGGGTAAATACACTGTCTGTCTCTCTTATCTGTCTGGCCTGTCTGTCTGTCTGCTCACCGCGCTTCTCTACACCTGTCTGTCTCTACACCTGTCTGTCTGCTCAGCTGTCTGTCTCTACTGTCTGTCCTCAGATCGTCCATGCCTGAGTCAAGAGCAAACAAGATCGCCATCGGAGAGCCTCAGGACTGATCCTGGGTCTGCATACTATCTCTGGCTGATTCATTCTTACTACAGGAGGAAGCCCGAGGTCAGAACCAGTTTTACACCAGTTTACAGTCTGAAACCAGTTTACACCAGTTTACACCAGTTTACACCAGTTTACATTCAGTTTTACAGTCTGGAACCAGTTACATCATTTACACCAGTTTACAGTCTGAAACCAGTTTACACCAGTTTACATCAGTTTACAGCTGAAACCAGTTTACACCAGTTTATAGTCTGAACCAGTTCAGACCAGTTCAGTTTCAGTTCAGTCCAGGTTCAGACCAGTTCAAGACCAGTTCAGATCAGTGCAGTTCCAGTTCAGACCAGTTCAGATCAGTTCAGTCCAGTGCAGCTCCCAGTTCTCAGTTCAGTTCAGTTCTAGTCTCAGACCATTCAGACCAAGTCGGACCAGTTCAGTCCAGTTCCAGTCCAGTCTAGTTCAGGTCATGTTTTCAACTCCTCAGTTCAGACCAGTTTTCAGTCCAGTTCAGTTCAGGTTCAGTCCCAGTTCAGTTCAGTTCAGTTCAGTCCACGTTCAGTGTCAGTTCAGTTCCAGTTCAGTCCATCAGACCAGTTCTCTATTCAGAACCAGTTCAGTTCAGTTCAGCCAGTTTCAGATCCAGTTCAGACCAGTTCAGTCCAGTTAAACATCCAGTTCAGGTTCTAGTTCAGTTCAAACTCAGTTCAGACCAGTTCAGCTCCAGTCAGTCCAGTCCAGTCAGACCAGTTCAGTTCAGACCAGTTCAGTTCAGTTCAGACCTAGTTATGACCAGTTCAGTCTCAGCTCTAGTTCAGACCAGCTCTCAGTTCAAGACCAGTTCAGTTCAGTTCAGTCCAGTATTCAGTTCAGTCCATTCAGTTACAGGCAGTTCAGTCCAGTCAGGTCCCAGTTCATGTCCAGTTCAGACCAGTCAGACCAGTTCAGACCAGTTCAGTTTAGTTTCTAGTTTCAGTTCTCAGTTCAGTTCAGACCAGTTCAGACCAGTTCAGACAGGTCAGGTTCAGTTGCAGTTTCAGTCCAGTTCATATTCTCCAGTTTCAGTTCCTAGCCCTCAGTTCAGTCCATGTTTCAGGGCCAGTTCATAGCCCAGTTCAGAACCAGTTCAGGACCAGTTCAGTCCATGTTTCAGTCCAGTTCAGACACAGTTCAGTCCAGACCAGTTCAGACCAGTTCAGTCCAGTTCATATGCCCAGTTTCATGAATACCAGTTCTAGACCAGTTCAGTTCAGACCATTCATGACCAGTTTTCAGTCCAGTTCATCAGAACAAGTTCTAGTCCAGTTCATGACCAGTCTAGTCCAGTTCAGACCAGTTCAAGACCATTTCAGTCCAGTTCAGGTCTAGTTCAGTCCAGTTCAGTATCCAGTTTCAGTCCAGACGAGTTCGATTCAGATCAGTTCAGTCCAGTTTCAGACCAGTTCAGACCAGTTCAGCCCAGTTCAGACCTAGTTTCAGATCCAGTTCAGTCCAGTTCAGTCCTAAGATTTCCAGTTCAGTCCAGTTCAGGTCCAGTCCAGTTCAGATCAGTGTCAGTCGTGGAGTTCAGAAACAGTTCAGTTCAGCCCAGTTCAGAACCAGTTCAGTCCAGTTAAACAGACCCAGTTCAGTCCTCAGTCATACCAGTTTCAGACCATTTCAGTCCAGTTCATTCAGATCCAGGTCAGATCCAAGTTCAGTTCAGTCCAGTTCAGTTCAGTCCATGTTCAGGACCTAGTCGATGTTCAAGACCAGTTCATACGTTCAGTCCTAGTTCAGTTCCAGTTCATTCTCTATTAGTCCAGTTCAGACCAGATTCAGTCCAGTCAGTTCAGTCCAGTTCAGACCAGACCAACCATGTTCAGACAGTCAGGAGATCAGTTCAGTCGAGTTTTCAGGACAGTCCAGTTTCAGTGCCCCAGTTCAGCCCAGTTCAGCCAGTTTCAGATTCCAGTCAACCAGTGCAGTTCAGTTCAGTTCAGTCCAGTTCAGTTCCAGTATCAGATCCAGTTTCAGGACCAGTTCAGATTCAGTTCAGTTCGAGTTCAGACTCCAGTTCAAGCCCAGTTCAGACCAGATTCAGACAGGTCAGTCCTCAGTTCAGTTCAGTCCAGTTCGACCAGTTCAGTCCAGTTCAGACCAGTTCAGACCAGTTCAGACCAGTTCA
Source organism: Seriola dumerili (assembly GCF_002260705.1). Taxonomy (NCBI): domain Eukaryota; kingdom Metazoa; phylum Chordata; class Actinopteri; order Carangiformes; family Carangidae; genus Seriola; species Seriola dumerili. The sequence continues at coordinate 2,519 of NW_019190701.1, forward strand.
GTCCAGTTTCAGACCAGTTCAGACCAGTCAGACCAGTTCAGTTCCAGTTCAGTTCAGCTTCCAGTTCAGACCAGTTCAGACCAGTCAGTCCAGTTCAGTTCTGTCCCAGTTTCAGTCTCAGTTCAGTCCAGTTCAGACCAGTTCTAGTCCTATGTTCAGTCCTAGTTCAGTTCAGTCCAGTTCAGACCAGTTCAGACCAGTTTCAGTCCAGTTCAGACCAGTTTCAGACCGGTTCAGACAAGTCAGTTCAGTTCAGTTCAGTCCAGTTCAGTCTCAGTTCTAAGTTTCAGCCCATTCAGTCCAGTTTCAGAACCAGTTCAGAGCCAGTTCTCAGTCCAGTTCAGTTCAGACCAGTTCTAGTCCAGTTCAGTTCAGTGGTCCAGTGTTCAGTTCATTCCAGTTCAGGAACCTAGTCCTAGTTAGACAGTTCAGACCAGTTCAGTCCAAGTTCAGTCCAGTTCTCAGTTCAGTCCAGTTCAGACTCAGTCAGTCCAGTTCAGTTCAGTTCAGACACAGTTCAGACCAGTCAGTCCAGTTCAGGTCAGACCATTCAGTCCAGTTCAGTTCTAGTTCACAGTTCCAGTCAGTCTCAGTTGCAGACCAATCCAAGTTCAGACCAGTAGACCAGTTTCAGTCCAGTTCAGTTCTCAGTTCACAGTTTCAGTCCAGTTCAGACCAGTTTTCATGACCAGTTCAGATCAGTTCAGTCGAGTTCAGACCAGTTCAGTTCAGGCTCCAGTTCAGACCCAGCTTCAGCCCTCAGTTCAGGACCCATTTCAGACCAGTTCAGTGTTAGTTTTCCAGTTCATTCCAGTTACAATCCAGGTTCAGTCCATTTCAGACCAGTTCAGACCAGTTCAGAAATCAGTTCAGTCCAGTTTCAGACCAGTTCAGCCCAGTTCTAGACAGTTCAGACCAGTTCAGTCCAGTTCAGACCAAGTTCAGACCAGTTTCTCAGACCATTTCAGAACCAGTTCAGTTCAAGATCAGTTCAGGTCCAAAGTTCATAGACCAGTCTCAGTCCAGTTTTCAGATCTCCAGTTCAGACCAGTTCAGTCCAGTATCAGTTCAGTCCAGTTCAGGCCAGTTCAGTTCCAGTTCAGACCATTCAGACCAGTTCAAGACCTAGGGTTCAGTCCTCAGTTTCAGACTCATTTATCAGACCCAGTTCAGACCAGTTCAGTCCAGTTTCAGACCAGTTTTCAGACCAGTTTTTCAGTCCATTCAGTTTCAGTTCTCAGTTCAGTCCAGTTCAGGTCCAGTTTCAGACCAGTTCAGACTCAGTTCATACCAGTTCAGTCCAGTTCAGACCCAGTTCAGACCCAGTTCAGTCCAGTTCAGTCCTCAGTTCAGTCCAGTTCAGTCCAGTTCTGGACTCAGGTTCCAGACCGGTGTAATGGGGAGAGTACCTGTGTGGTGGGTTTCTGTTTAACAGAGGACTGAAACTGCAGATTGAGAGTGTTTGTAGTTTTTGTGACACCTGTCAGTGAATCGTGTGCAGCCAACTAGACTAGAAGTTCCTGAGCAGATGAGCTCGCACTGCGTGTCACTGCAGTCTGCTTGTTCTACACTCACACACTCTAGTGTCACGTGGCTGACGACGCTGTAGTTGCACGTCACTTATGACGGAGAATGAGACCACAAACAGCAGCGTTAGACCTCAAGCTTTTATTAACCGTGATGTCTATCAGCAGTTATGAACCCAAACGAGATTGGGAATGATGAGATGTGCTGTTATGATTTCTGTTCTGTACCCGGTCCTCATCTCTTCTCTCTGAACCAGGACGGATCTTGGTTCCTACCATACTGAGACTAGGTCCTGTGGATCTGGACCTGGGGACCTGGTGCTGGTTGCTGGTCCTCGTCGCTGCGTCTTAGTCCTGGTCCGTGCTTCTCTGGTCTTGGTCTTGTTACTGGTCCTGGGTTCCGGGTCTTTATGGTCTTGTCTTGGTCCTGGTCCTGAGTCTTGTGTCTTGGTCTTAAGTTCCTGGTCCTGGTCCTTGGTCCTGGTCTTGGTTCGTTGTCCTTGCGTCCTTGGTTTGTCTGGTTCATCATGGTCCTGTTGCTGCTTCTCAGATTGGGAAGAAAATATTTCAGCCTGGCTGCTTTTAACTGCTTTCTCGTTTTCAGCTAGGACTCTCTCGTGGTACTACCATCGCTGCTGACTTGGCTGAACACCTTGAGTCTCTTAGACCTGGTCAGGACCATCACACTGTAAACCACTCATATCCTTGTTCATTGGTCAGGTCTTGATTTGGACTCTGGTGTCTCAGCTGACTCTGACGGTCATGGATTCAGGTCTGATTTGGACTCTGGTGTCTCAAGCTGACACTGACGGGTCCTGGATTCAGGTCTGATCTTGGACTGTGGTGTCTCATCTGGACTCTGACGGTCCGGATCAGGTCTATCTGGACTGTGTGTCTCAGCTGGACTCTGACGGTCCTGGATTCAGGTCTGATCTGGACTGTGGTTCTCAGCTGGGACCTGAGCTCTGCTTTCACCTGCGCTTAACTGTGTGAATCACTGTTTTCCTCGGTGCGTTCTGGTCTCTATATCGAATCTGATCCAGTTTGATTGATTCTGTATTTTTCTGCTGAAACAACAGATAAACATCAGAAACTCTGAAGGACTCGCTGTCGCTTCAAATAACCACATGACAACAAACATCTGGAACCAACAGGCCTTCAAACCAGCTGCGGACACAAACCAGTTCAAACCAGTTTTACCAGGGTCAAACCAGTTTAAACCAGTTTAAACCAGATTCCCAATCTTAAGTCTTCTGTCGACAGTTCTCCATCGAGGACAAACCCGTCGACATGACCGAGTATTTTACAGACGTACACTGAACCTGTCACGTACCTGAAAACGTCCAAGAAGCATCGTCCACATGGTTCAAGCTGAGTTTAACATATCATGGAAGCGACTCAGGTGAGTCTCACGTCCAAGGTGGAGTCACACAGGTAAATAATAAGATATCTCCATCTCAGTTATCCAAATGAACGTTCCCCCTCACCTGCACCACACATGGAGATCATATCATTCGAACATGATCTAAATAAACAATCAGAAGATGATTCACATAACTCATATACCACTTTAAGACCTCAGGGTCAGATTCCAGGATCTGTGATTTATACTGACCACCGAGCAGTCTGAACCGTCACAGACCGAATCACTTGTTAATATGATCAGAACTGGATCAATCGGAACGATGATCAATAAAATCATCAGAGACTCTGAAGTCACGGCGGCCGCAGACTGCTGAGGTGAGACGTGGTAGATCCAGACTATTCCTGGAGTGAAGAACAACAACTCAAACAGTTTGATCGCAGTCCACAGCCTCATTTTAACGTCAAGTTTCCTCCTTTTATTCAGATCTGAAAAGACAGGAGAATTTCACAGGCTCGTTCAAACTGTCGTATAGGGGGGGGGGCACAAAGTACTGTCCACCATGCCACCCACAGCTGGCCTCTTGGGACCACCATGGACCAGAGGCACCATGGCGGTCTCACAGCAGCTGCTCCATGGCGAACAGGTACCACAAATAAACAAGAGGTTGATGCAGCTGCCAAAGCTGTAACATTTGTAGTACATAAAGCGGACCATCTATTTGGAACTGGTCACTCTTTAAAGGAAGACTATTGGTGTGCAGAGCAGATACATGTGGGAGGGGCATTCAAGTCGCTACGACAGAATGATATTGAACAATGGATGTCATGGTAACAGCCATCATGCTCAGCCCAATGATGACAGTAGTAAACAAAAACCAAACATAGTAAACAAATCAAAGAGAAAAAAAACATTGCTGAACTCCTAAGCTCAAAACCAGCCACTAACTAAATTAACTTAAATATCCACTAAAATATCTAAATTAAAACTAACGAGCCAATCAGCGCAGCAACAAAGATCAATAGAAGGAGGGAAGAGACAAACAAAAAATACCCATGACACCAACACTGTTGTCCTGGTTACTAATTGCTTCCATGCAACAGACGAGGGTGACCCAAGGTTCAATTGAGCCGAAGACAGACCAAGTCGTCAAACTGATTGACTAACTGGTTTGTTGTGGTCTGTGGTTTCTGGACTGGTTTGAGACTGGTTCTGTTTGAGCCTTATGTCTGGATCTGACTGATAAAAACCGGATTAGGTGTGAAACCTGTCATCTGTTTCTGAAGCCAATCAGAGCCAGCCGTAACCTGGGGACACATTTACAGAAACAAACCTGACTTCCTCTGATCTGAATTCAAGACCGATATATAATGTGTAAAAAAACAAAGCATCTGTAAAGAAGAAAATAATATAAACAATAATAAACAAGTGATATAAATAAAGACGAATAAGTAAACTGAAAGTCGATCAATAAAACCACAATCAGCTGTGTATCAATAGTTTGGTCTTTGATTCGTGCAGATTGATACGATGATTGATCGTCTGTCGGCTCTTCAGTCCATCCTCAGTGTCAGTGACATCAGAGCGCGTGTGCGTGCTGATTGGGTCGGTTCAGGTGGTGGTTTGAGTTAAAGCTGGCACGAGAGTGTTCGTAGGATCAAGTCACAAAAACTACCAACACCAATTGATGGTTTACACAGAGAAAGTGACAAAGTAACGGAGTCAGTGAACGCATCACAAAGCTGGAACAAGATGAATCAGGCACAGACAGTGAGTCTGAGGGGACTGAGGACACACTCAACTGGTTTCATACACATCTCTTATCACTGTCTTCGCTCTGCACACACACACACAACACACACACAACCACACAGACACTACAGACACAGCACCACACACACACACACACACACACCACACACACACACACACAACACACACACACACCACCACACAGCACACCACACACACACACAGACAAACACACACACACACACACACACACACTGTGTGAAAAGCAGCAGTGAGGTCCAGACCACCGGACAGCAGGTCACCAGAACAACAGTTAAAAGCAAGTCGTTAAAATCTTAAAGCTGCTTGTTTCTGTTCTAGTGACGTTGATGGAAAACCAGAACTGGAGGCTTCTCAGAGACAGCGTTCCTGTGGAGGTGACTGTGTGTGTGTCTGTGTCGTGTGTGTGTGTTGTCTGTGTGTGTGTGTGTTGTGGAGCCTTCTCAGAAAACAGCCGTTTCCTGTGGAGGTGTGACTGTGTGTGTCTGTGTGTTGTTGGGTCTGTAGTTGTGTGATGTGTGGAGCTTCTCAGAAACAGCGTTCCTGTTGGAGTGTGACTGCATTGGTTCATGAACTTCTCTAAGACCTTGGTAAAAAGGGAAACGCCTGAAGTTCAGACAGACTTAAAGGTCCAGCTCGTCCTCTCTGATGAGGGCTGAACTGCAGAAGCTTGAAGGCAGCTGGAACACGTCGACATCAAGAGGAATTCATTCAGGCGACACACACGGCTGAAGGGTTTTAAAAACCTCTTGAAGGACACGGTGGGAGCGTGGAGGTAGTGAGATGGCTTGCAACTACTTCACTTCAAAAGCGAGAGAGGCACCTGCTCACTGCTGAAAGTGTTTGTGTTTCATGTCACTGATTAATAAATGTTTATAGACTCACAGTAAATCCCGGCTCATAGATAAAACACAATAACCACAGCGATTTAAACTGAACCCTGACGTAAGGAGACGGATCGTTTATTTCAAGCGTGATGACGTCAGGGATGTTGATGGTTTTAATAAGTGACCGTTTATGAGTCCAACACTCTTAGTTCGAAACGAGTCACCAAACATTTACATCCAGTTATACAGTCAATAAAACTAAATATGGAATGATTAAATTGGTTGAGTTTTTTACAAACGAGCTGGTTTGATTTATGACGTCATTCAGACTGGCAGACAGAGTGATGCACAGTGATGCCCCCCCCTCCTGGTCTCTCTCTCTTCTCTGTGAGCGAGTGTGTTGGTGCACGTGCAGAGTGCGGCAGAACTTTTGAATGGTTTGTGTGCTGTTTTCTAGCTGCACCTGATCAGGTGAGCTGGCTTTAATAGTATTTTCGTGTAGGAGTTGTTGGTGTGATTATCGGGCTGCTGGCGGTATTTCAGGAGGACAGGCGTCCTCCGAAGACGCCGCCTCCGTCTATCCAGACCAGTAGGGGGAGTTGGGCGTGGGGATAGTCCCTCCGAATGGTTCTGTTATGTTGAGAGGTTCTGCTGGTCTGCAGGTCAGCATGGTAGGACATGACAATCTGCGTTATGCATTTCGAGATGATACAAAGCTTGGTTGTTGTTCCTTTAAGAGTGGGAGCCACTGGTTTACCAGCTGATAAAGAGCGGCGTGTTCGGCATGGCAGAGGTGGATTTAGTGGATGTGTGGAGGATGAAGCAGCCTGCAGTCAGGCAGTACACCTGGGTGCAGGTGGCAGGTCAGTGCAGCCAGGTGAGACAGGTTTTATCCATCAGCTGTTTTTACTGCTCGAGCTGCTGACTGTCACATCCTCCCTGTGGCTTTCACAGATTACCATTTAGTTCTTATGGAGCTTGTTTTATCTTCCACTGACCGTTTTAAATCTTTTTGGCATTTTAATGTCAAGTTATTACTTAAACATTAAATTGTTTTGTGCTCACTGGAGACTAGGAAAGAGTCTTTTCCTTCTCTGAGTCAGTGGTGGGAGGTAGGAAAGGGCCAAACCAGGGTTTTCTGCTCATCGTACTCCACTAGGATCAGGAGAGCTGTGCAGCAGCTGGAGGCAGAGATCACAGAGCCTGAGAGAGGGTCTGGTGAGCAGAGCTCCCTGTTCTCTCTATAAAGCAGCAGCTGAGCTTCTTCCTCCAGGAGAGAGCTGAAGGAGTGCTGGTCCGGGCTCGTTTCTCTCAGCTCATCAACATGGATGCACCGACTAAGTTCATCTTTAGCCTGGAGAGGTCGGTGGCCCGGAGGAAGCAGATGGTGTGTCTCCACCTGCCTGATGGGAGGCTGACTTCTGACCGGGCGGAGATTAGGAGGCATGCGGTGGCCTTCTACACTGACCTGCTGCTGAGCTGCTGCAGGATCTTCCACAGCTGAGTCCGGAGGAGCGTCACACCCTGAGCTCAGACATCTCCCTGCATGAACTGACCACTGCCGTGTCCCAGAGGGCCTGAGGACAGGCTCCCGGCCTGGACGGCTTCTGGAGCGAGCTGGGGCCTGACATGCTGCATGTTTTTAAGGAGGCTTTTACTAAAGGGACCCTTCCAGCTTCCTGCAGGCGCACAGTGATCTCCTTGCTGCCTGAGAAGGGAGATCTAACGCTTCTAAAGAACCGGTTGCTCTTCTGTGCACAGATTACAAACTCCTCTCCAAGTTTTTATCTGACAGACTGAAGGTTTTTATTGACCTGTGATTGGGGCGGAACAGTCATTTTTAATGAGGGATGTTTTTGACATTTGTAATCTGTACAGTCTTGATGTGGGTGTAGTTTCCATAGATCAGGAGAAGGCGTTTGATCGTGTTAACCGTCTCTTTCTGTTTGCCACACTGCAGGCCTTTGGCGTTGGGGAGCACTTCCTGTCCTGGCTGATGTTACTGTACAGTGGTACAGCTGGGGCGCCAGAAAAATACTGTAAAATACTGTAAAATAACTATCTCATAAAAACACAGTAATTTTCCGTAATTAAAATACTGTTTGTTTTAATTTTACATGAGATTTTCTGTATTTTTTGGGCTTTTTAATGTTTAATAAAGAATATTTACCTGTATAAAAACAATGAAATTACCTATAAATAAGGTCTAACATTGTTATAATACAAATAATAAGGCTTAAAATTGCAGAAAGGTACTGTTATTAATTGGTTTTTATTTATATTAATTCATATTTGATGTAATAAAATGATAATTCACACATAAAAACATTTGATTTCTCTTTCAAAAATGTAAAAAAAACAGTTGAAAACCTCTGTAGGGGGTTTAAAAATGCAACAATCTTCTGTTAATTTTTGGTTTTTACATGTAATTTTATATAGATTTCTTGTATATTTAACAGACATTCATGTTAAAGTATTTTATTAACAGTATCTTCACCTGTTTTGGTAAAAACCCAAAGACCTTTGGTTCCATAAAACTATCTTACACTAAAAACATCAATGAAAAACACATACAAGGCAAAAGTTGGATGTAAAACTTTAATGACCAAAAAGATCGTGAACATCAAACAAGTTTTGTTTTTTTAAAAAATAAAAATACATGAGTGCCCAGTATGATACTTACAGATCATCTTGATGGTTAAGATTACTGATGTTGTATAACCCAGGTATACCCTGGCTTACTACTACAGTCCATAGGGAGATAGAAGTCCAAGGTTTTGAAAAGTCCATTGCCATAAAAGTGTCCTTTATTAGTCAAGCTGTTTCCATGGTGCTGCCTCCTCCTGTCCCGTCCTGTAGCTGTTGATGCGAGGGAGCAGTAAGGGAGCAGCAAATGTTACTGTATGTGGACATCAAGGGTTCAACAGGTTGGATGGACTGAGCTGCAGTAACTGACCCAACACCAGCATCAGGGAGAGAGCAGAGATAACAATTATTATATGATCAAAAGTTGTTTCAGTGAAACTAAAGTTGTGATGAGAAATATTTATTAAAATTTACATCACAATACTTTTAGAATTTTTAACAATAACGGTATACAGTATTTCACAGCACCAAAATACTTCAAATAAAACCCAGTAGTGTCGGCTCAGGACTGGGAAATATATGGATGTTATAGTGTTGTCTTTTGTCTCTGGCTGCATTAAAGTAAAGTGATATTATTTTCTGAATTTACCAGACTATTCTATTATTTTCCTTTACACACTTAGTCATTACTAATGATTATTTATCAGAAATCTCATTGTGTAAATATTTTATGAAAGCACCAATGTCATCCCCACAATATAACCTAACAAGTAGTCAGATGAACAGGTAGCCAAATAAAATCTAGGTCTTGAATAAACTCCCAGTGACTATATAATTTAACCCTAACCCCTAACCCTATAATGTCAACAAAACATAATGTACAAAATTGAATTACTATGTTCCTCATTTTAACTTTCCATCCATTCATCTGTTATTAATCAAAATGTTCATTTTTTGGGCTCAACCCGCCCGATCCGCCGAGGTTAACGCGGATCCACACAACTAACTAGTGTTAATGATAAGCCCCTTTTTACACAGCCTGTTCAAGGCGGGAATACTGTGCTTTGCAGTTCTGTGTACAACACTTAACATTTACTGGAAGTGTGTATGAATTTGTGTTTGTATGGAATTACTCACCAGAAATGTGCCGACAGAAAACAGAAACAGATCCACACGAAGGCTCATGGATCTACCAACACCAGGACAACGCTGAGGTGAACTTGGTAGCTTTTAAATGGGCCAAGCTCAATGTCCTAACACGTGAACAAAGAAAAAGTTTTAAAAATGTATTTATTTATTCACAATGTAATCATCATTCACTTTTTCTAGAGACGTATAGCTTACCTAGAAAAGTAATAATGTCAAGGATTCAGCTGAGGACCACTGGACATATTTGGCTCAGCCTGCTGGACAGCACAACATCTGCATTTACTGACTGAACAGATGTTCCAGATGCAACAGGAGTACATCTGTTAACACTGGTCAAACAGCCATAACATTATAATCAACAAATGAACAGTATAACTTAACTAAGGTAAATATGACACTTGGGCCTGAAATACAGTATGTCCCTTTTTCTCAAAACACTCAACAGCCACTGCACAGTGACGTCACTTCAAAGAGGAGAAAGAAGCGGGAGTCTGTAATAGCCGCAAGCATAACACTGACTTCCACGGCAAATTTCACCCTCTGCAGCAACTGTGGCCGCCAAATGTTGGAGAAAAAGATTGTCCACAGACCGGCTGATAATGTTACAGTCTATGAACCTAACAACCAACGACAGAACCAGCTGTAAGTTACCTTAGAGCTAACGTTAGCCTAATGGTAACGTATCTGGACACAGCTAAAATGCTTATCAATTTGCCCTTCACTGGCAACGTTAGCTAGTAGCAACTGAAAACACATAATCTAAATAATTCCACTCATAAAAAATGTTTACCTTGTTAAACCTGATTCCACCTTTCCCTGGCAGCCGAAGACAGAAAGTTCTGGAGGAGCAAGTTAGGACGGACTTCTGGAGGAGAGCAGAGAGTGTAGCTTAGCTCACACACACAACTGTCCCGAGGAGGCGGAGCCGAGTGCAGTGCTCTGATTGGACGGCAAAGATTCAAACTTTGATATTTGAATAAGGAGCGTGTCTATGTTCCCACAGCCCTAACCCTAATTTTCAAAAATTTCTGTG
>NW_019190702.1:0-124 GCF_002260705.1 Seriola dumerili
TATTATGATCAAACACGTTCAATACAGTGATGCCACTAAAGTTTCTGCAGAAAAACTTAAGTGTCAATCAATTAAATATTAACATATGCTTAATATTGTAAAGTAAACCTTTTGTTTTGGAAGA
>NW_019190703.1:0-101 GCF_002260705.1 Seriola dumerili
TAGGAATAATATTTCCAGTATAATTTTGTACCGAGCAAAGTGTTCTCCTTCCTCCAGCAGCTCACAACAGGTGCACTGGTGTAGAAAACAAACCTTTATCA
>NW_019190704.1:0-104 GCF_002260705.1 Seriola dumerili
AAAGATGAGGGCGAACAGAAGGACAATAAAAAAAGACAATAGAAAGACAGAAGAAGAAGATGATAATACAACGTGTGAATGAAAATAAAAACCAGTGACGGTTA
>NW_019190705.1:0-162 GCF_002260705.1 Seriola dumerili
CAGATTTGTGAATATCAACAGTTATGTGTTCAATTTGATTATTATATGACCTTGTAAGTGCCTGTCATTCGGTTCAAAATTACATATCATGTTGGCCTATAAGACTTGAAAGTTTGGATTAATAATATATCAATCAATATATCAATAATATCTTTGTCTAAA
>NW_019190706.1:0-169 GCF_002260705.1 Seriola dumerili
GACAGCCAGACGAGTTCCCCAGAAAGGGGACTCGCCAGGATCCTCAAAGTCCTCCAGGTCTGAGTCTGAGAAGGGGTCAGCCAGCATACAATCGGGCCTGGAAACCGTCAGGGGTGCTGGCTGCGAGGGTCAAGAAAGCCATGAGGCTGGCGTAGGCCGCTGGGTCCAT
>NW_019190707.1:0-127 GCF_002260705.1 Seriola dumerili
AAAAACCTGGAAATGTAATCTATAAAGCACTGTATCACTTATTAATTAACCATTAATAAATCCATTGGATTAACCTCTTGTAAATAGTGACATATCAAAAAGTTTATCAAACCATTTTGAGAAAGTG
>NW_019190708.1:0-139 GCF_002260705.1 Seriola dumerili
AATGTCGAAAAAGGTCATATTATAGTAAGGCATGAAGTGCCATAGCATATTAAGGCATAACCCGTCATATTATAGTAAGGCATTAAAACTTCAAAAAACATCATAGTATAGTATGTCGTAAAAATGCCAAAAAAATGTC
>NW_019190709.1:0-116 GCF_002260705.1 Seriola dumerili
CCCACTGTTCTTCCAGTCGGTGTCATAAATATCTGTCATGTTATTGATCACATGCTCAGGATTTAATGGAACATCATATTAAACAGTGTTGATTAAATTTAAACAAATGTTCAGTT
>NW_019190710.1:0-144 GCF_002260705.1 Seriola dumerili
GAAGAACAACTTCCGGCAGCGCTTGCAGTTAGCATCACAGAAGCACAGAAATGGCTGAACCTCCTGAAAGGCGATATTCATCTGCATCCCGAAGGAACGCTCCCAACAAGAAACCACGTTCAATGGCAAAGAAAAGAAGCAACA
>NW_019190711.1:0-150 GCF_002260705.1 Seriola dumerili
TTGCAGGATAACTGTCTGATTTGGGGAGGGTTGGGACAGACACGGTGTTCATTGGAGGAGTTGTAGTGTAATATGTGTTGAGTGTCGCAGGAGGTGATGGGTGAAGCCATTAATGGGAGTCCTTCAGTTGTACTGTGTGGGATGAATCCA
>NW_019190712.1:0-643 GCF_002260705.1 Seriola dumerili
ACTGACTGTTACCCCCATCACTGACTGTTACCCCCGTCACTGACATAAACTGTCAAAGTACAGCTTCAATTTTAAATCCAACATCCGCATCTATTTCTGCACATGCTCTTACCTGGAATAAGACGATCAAGGCGTGGCCGATGTTATCGAAACTGGTGACTCCCATGTTGGGGTTGTGGTCCCCGGCGCGACAGATGTTATAGTATAAGTTCCAGTTCACACAGGCGTTAGCCGCGGCCCCAGGGACTAAGAACTTGTTTGCAGCTGAACTGTGGTTGGGAACAACCAACGAACAGGTTTCCTCATCCCGGATGTAAGGCGGCACGTCATGGCAGCGGCGCATCCCGTTGCTGTGGTCATACGAACAAATGAACGGGCTCCCCTCATCATACTTGGACACATAGTATGGATTTAACGACCCGCTGGAGTTTCTGGACAGAGAAAGAATAACAGCTTATACACACAGCTGCACTGAAGACGTCATTACGTAGCCTTCACACTTCACATGAGCCTGTTACAGTGTCTTTTTGTACTGAGCCAAATTACAAACAGTGGATCGTATTAGTGACACTAATCCATTCCACAACAACTCTGGACCACACAGTCATTACTCCTGCTGTCCTCCAATTACCTCTGTTTTTAA
>NW_019190713.1:0-159 GCF_002260705.1 Seriola dumerili
CGGATTCCGACGGAATTTCACGTGTTCCGCCGTACTCAGGATCCAGAACGGAGGTTAAGTTGTTTAATCTACGTGGTTATCACACTCTTTGACTCAGCTTCCCAGCTGATTCGATTACAACTTAACTTGGTAACTCCAATGTTCTGTCCTACAACCCCA
>NW_019190714.1:0-106 GCF_002260705.1 Seriola dumerili
CAGGCTTCTAAGTCGCTCCCTTCGGAAGAGATGCCTCGTCAAAACGTCTCCGAGGCCCGCTTGCTGTGACGAAAATTTTTGTCAAAAGTCCACAAATTGGGTGTCT
>NW_019190715.1:0-1670 GCF_002260705.1 Seriola dumerili
GAGGAGGACGACGGCTGCTGGCTGCGTTTCTGGTGACTGGCCTGGTGGGAACGCTGGAGAGCCGAGGAGGAGTGTGGTGGCTTGGCTGGAGGAGAAGAGGGGAGAGAGGAGGAAAGAATAGAGCTGCTTATTGAAATGAATCAATCTTCAACATCAAAATCATTTTACAGCAGCATGAACTGACTTCAAGCGGCAGATCAGAAAACTTCTTGAATTCCTCTAAGTGGACGACACTATATTGTAGGAGTATGGCATCAATGCTGTATCTCAGTTCCATTATATATGATGCTAATAATATTAATTATACACGATGTACTTCTATTCTGTAAATCTACTTTTTCATTTCATACTAACAGGAAATGATACCAGAGGCACCGACTGACATCACACAACGCAGCTAGTTTTTCAACGTTAATCCAAAACTGTCAATTTCACGTGTGAAAACTTCAGATTATTTGATTTTATTTACTACCTGTTGTTTTTGAAGAGAAGTTGAAACACCGCTGTCCAGTTTGTTTTATTGCTTTGTGGGACTGATGTCATCCTCAGCAGTTTCAGCAGGTGTGCAGTATTTTCAGTGTGAAATTGATAATTACTTAAAACTCAGTCGATTTGATTAATACTGTAGTTTTATACAGATATACACTGGAGTGTATTGGACCAATATATTGCAGTTGATGAGGATTGGATTTTCTTCTCTGTTGCAAACTCATATTTTACAGCTGCATCAGCATTGGAAAATACGAGGAATTAATAATGTTTATTGCTGTCATATACACACAGCTCTCCACCACCAGAGGAATGAAACACAGGCCTGGAACGGTTCATGAAATTCACGGCAAGTTATTTGCTTGACAGAAAAACTGCTGCATAAGCTCTCAGCACATGTAGATATTAAAAGCCAGCAGCAAATAACAGAAGAATAAAAGTTAATAAGGTTCAATCAGTTCAACTGTTTTCACTTGTTAAAGAATTGGATGTTGATTTGAAAACGTTGGATTTGACTGATTCTTAATTGTAGTATAAATAGATTTTTTTCAGTCTGATCTTAACGATGAAACTTTACTCTGAGGAAACATCAGGTTTTAAAATGGGATCATTATAAAGTGACGCCCGTCTACTGATAAGCAACGGTTTAATCACTACTCCCTGGAGAGGTCAGAGGGTTATGTTTGGATCACCTGCTGTTTTACTCCCAGACGAACCAATGAGAGGCAGCCGTTCTCGTGACATCACCAGTGTGGAAACCTGAGAGCAGAAATCAGTTTGGCTCAGATACTTTTTCAAGTGTTTTCATCATGTACAGAGTCACACAGTAAAACGCCCCGAAAAACAGCTAAAAATGTCAAGTGTGATTAGACATCCCAGCCTGGAAGCAGCTTGTTGCTGCTGCTTGTGAACACATGATGCTATGCTTCACAGTAATAGTCATAAATCGGTGCCTTGGCACCACCATGTGGCAAAACATGTAAACTGCATCCTCCGCCGACTTCTACGTTCAGAAGAAAAAAAGCCTTTTCTTTAACTCGCTCCTGTTTCCACATTTCTGGATCTAGAAACACCAAAACACACAGGAGTGTGCAGGAGGACCTTGTGGCGCTCATGGTGTAATAATCTTGCTGAAATGATGAATGTTTTTTTTAGTAAATGGCAGTAGTTCGAGAGGTTTG
>NW_019190716.1:0-101 GCF_002260705.1 Seriola dumerili
ATTTCTGTAACATTTCTTTTAACTCACCCTCCACCTTCACCTATGAAAAAAAAAACAAACAAAAAAAAAAAACGAGTGAATGAAAAAACATGGCTGGATTA
>NW_019190717.1:0-147 GCF_002260705.1 Seriola dumerili
CTCCAAGTGTTAAGTGGATGCACAACGTGAGTACGGTTCCATGTATATTGCGTGTTTTTTACGACGCACTTCGTTAACTCCTATAGGTGTATTTCTCCGTTGAGATGCGACTGATGTCTGTCTTGTTTAGTCCTGTGCAGGAGTATA
>NW_019190718.1:0-1429 GCF_002260705.1 Seriola dumerili
GTTAAGGATGTGCTGATAGCGTACGTACGGCCCCATGCTGATTTTGAGTGATAACTGTGAATCCTCTGATTGCTAAATGTAAATAATTTATTGTTTGTGATGACAGTTTTGTTTAGTTTTAACATAGTCATAAAATGTATTTATCATCCTACTGTGGCTGTGTTCAATCCCAGAAGTTTTAAACTCAGTACATATGGCAGCCCTCCTAGGGGCAATCATATTGGGTATTGGTAATATCACAAGGTGACAATAGGACGATAAGACTATTGATAAGATCACCCAGTCCCAGTACACATTTGTTTTTGTTGATCTTAGTATGTGGCATTGATGACGCAACAGTCACTTTTATCTGAGACACTGATTGAATTTGTTTGTGTTCATCATGAAATGATTTGATAAGGCAGCCTATTAAGAGTCATAAATACTCCATTTACCAGTCAGTACCAGTGTGTAAAATGTGTAAAGAGGTATGTAAAACATGACCAGTCAGGTTTGTTAATTAGAACATGTTTGGTTTGATTTGTTTGGTTTAAGATGGCAGAACAAACATGGTGAATACCTTTGGTTTTAAGATAAGAAGATTACACTCCACCAAAGACAAATGGAACTGTCATGGTGTTTTTCAGGCTGCACTTTTGGACCTGTCTTCTCCTTCAAACCTCCTGACATTGTGTGTTGTCCTCTGTTTCTGTCCCAGCTAAACCTGGTGGCCGTGTCAGATGTCAGTACTTTCCTGCAGTGGACAAGGTGCTTTTTGTGGATGACTATGCAGTGGGATGCAGGAAGGACCTGAATGGCATCCTGCTCCTGGACACAGCTCTCCAGCCTCCAGTGGCGAAGCCTGAGGACATGGTTCAGCTGGAGCTGCCGGTGACAGAGGTAAGAGAAGGCTGTGCTGTGGCCGCTTTCCACTATTCACAGACACCAGGAAGCATCCAACAGAGAGGGTTATAGCTGTTGTGGTAATAGCTTTTCCATGCATTTTTTATGTTACACATTAACTATTTCATTGATATAAAATTTACTGAAAATTGAACTGCTTTCAAATGCTTTATTGCTTACACTATAACTGACAACTCATCTCTGGCCCTGTTCACACCTTTCATTAACATGCATCTCAGGTGATCTGATCTGTGAGTTGAGTTGAGTTGAATTGAATCTGTTCACAAGTGGACACTTGAGACACACGCGGAGACACATTCTAATGCAGGGCCTGTTGGGATCTCTTACTCATCAGCTTGCACCTCACATGTCTTTAATTTCATCTCATTTTTCACCTAAAACTTCATTGCTGTAATGAGAGCAGCACAATTAATTTATATATAATCAAAATAGCAATATGGTCCAGTGCAATATCTGAATCATAGGAGCTGTAGTTTTTTTGATGAATGTAAAATGTGTCACATTGTTGAGCATTGTTAGCACCATG
>NW_019190719.1:0-165 GCF_002260705.1 Seriola dumerili
CTGTTGGTGATGTCGACAGCTGTAGTCTTAAGGTGGAAAGGCTCATTTTCACCTTGTCTTGTTGGGACCGTAGAGGTGTGTGATCCAGTACCAGGTAAAACCAGGACCAGGATCAGTGAATGTACGGTGATGTGAGGCAGATAAATATGTCATTATTGATGAGGT
>NW_019190720.1:0-445 GCF_002260705.1 Seriola dumerili
TTCATGTGGAGATTCCCAGCTTCCAGACTGTAATGACAGCAGAATCTGATGTGATTGCAACATGTTCTGTCCTCACTGGTTTTGATGTCAAAATAACTTGGCTGATGGATGGACTAGTTCCACTGAGTAGCACAGTGAAAGACGATGCAAACACAACTCATAAAATCAGTCATGTGACAGTTCCCTTAAGAGACTGGAAACAACTCAAGATGATAACATGTAAAGCTGACCATAAGTGTTTCTCATCCAAAGGGACAGTAACTGTTTCAGGTAAGACAACTAGACAAGATGAAAATCAGATGTATTATAGGTGCAATGTACCATATAGAAATATTCTGCTTTGTTTCCTCTCTGTATCATACAGGGGCTGCAGTTACGGTTCCTTCAGTGGAAATCAAGAGATCTTTCACAGATTTGCTGAAGGGGGAACCTGTGGTGCTCGAGT
>NW_019190721.1:0-116 GCF_002260705.1 Seriola dumerili
GGGGGGTGGGTTGGGATTAGGTCTGGAGTGTGGGGTGGGAGGTGGGTTAGGTTTAGGGTGAGGGAAGGGATGGGGAACAGAAGTTGGGGAGGGGTGGGGGTGGTGTGGGTAGGGAT
>NW_019190722.1:0-480 GCF_002260705.1 Seriola dumerili
TTATATTTATATGTATGTACCAAGTAGCATTGTAAAACCGGAGATAAATTCCTTGTTTGTCTGCAGTGATCTGCAGTGCTAAAATCAAGGTTTAATGGTACATATTCACACTTTCATACTTAACTCTTTTAGCAGAGTTATTACAGTATTCACATTTAAAGGGTAGCCAAAGTGAAGTTAATGTGTGTGTAAGGCAGTTACCTGTTTAGTTCACTAGATGGCACTTTTGTGCCTTTAATTCCTCAGCAAATATGACAGTTCACACTGTTTGTCCCTTGCAGGACACCGTAGTTTTGAATTTGCACTGCGTAGGATGCCATGTTTTTTAAAGTTCACTTTTACTTGCCCTGCAAAGTAAGCATTGTAATGCTGTCCTACATCATATTAAAATAACAGCGTTAAAACCAATTTATTTGTACTGTTTATTTATGTCGGTCTAAAGTCTGGCATTGGTTTGACTCATAATTAACCATGTCTTTT
>NW_019190723.1:0-116 GCF_002260705.1 Seriola dumerili
CCAGTTCAGTCCAGTTCAGACCAGTTCAGACCGGTGTAATGGGGAAGTACCTGTGTGGTGGGGTTTCTGTAAACAGAGGACTGACAGCAGGAGAGTGTTTGTAGTTTTTTGTGACA
>NW_019190724.1:0-157 GCF_002260705.1 Seriola dumerili
TGGGAGGAGGGGGATTCTGAATCCAGCCCCAGAGGCCCTTATGTGTGTGGTTGAGTGTGGTGAGATTTGTGATGTCGAGGTGTACTGACACCTGTTGCTCTTTAAGGGGTTAAAAACGAGAGCTTAGTTTCACGTCGTCACCACCCCTGTGGGTGGT
>NW_019190725.1:0-114 GCF_002260705.1 Seriola dumerili
GAACGTTATGCTGCCTGTAACATCACCCAGCATGACCGGTTTGGCGATGGATCAGTGATGATCTGGGGAGGCAGATCTTTGGAGGATGGCACAGACCTCCATGTCAGAGCCAGC
>NW_019190726.1:0-126 GCF_002260705.1 Seriola dumerili
GAGATTCTTCCCTCGCTGATCTCGATGAGATGTTGTGGCTAGATCCAATGAGGTGGCCAGATGCAGCCTGAATATTTCCTTTTGTCTTGTATTTTTCTGTATATTTTCCCCTCAAATTTTCATTTT
>NW_019190727.1:0-115 GCF_002260705.1 Seriola dumerili
ATACTTTGACGTTATTTGGCATTTTTATGCCTTACTATAATATCCTGTTTGATACCTGACCATACTATGACGGTTAAATGACCTTTTATGCCTTAATATACTGTGACGTTTTTTG
>NW_019190728.1:0-111 GCF_002260705.1 Seriola dumerili
ATGTCAAATCTTTTTTTGGCCAGTTTTTGCCTTTATTCAGATAGGAACCGTGAGAGAGTGACAGGAAAGCTAGGGAGAGAGAGGGGATGACATGCAGCAAAGGGCCTTGCG
>NW_019190729.1:0-159 GCF_002260705.1 Seriola dumerili
ATCTTTGCTCTCTTTTGGTGTTGTGACTCACCTTCAACACTTGGTGGTGCTATGATACAATAAATAACATCTGACTCAGTGTTCAGTAGGCTGACATTCCCCAACAACCTCCCCCTTTCTCTACCGCTCCTCAGCCATGTCTCCCATCTCTCTCTGTGT
>NW_019190730.1:0-912 GCF_002260705.1 Seriola dumerili
AGCAAATGTGAATTGGGAGACGTTTTTTTTTTTTTTTTTGCATTTTTCTTCTTTTGGTCTTCATCAGCTAAACATTGTTTCCATGCTGACATCACTGATTGCTGACAATTTTAGGCACCTAGGCATGTTCCTAAATTGGATTGCATTTTAAACATTCCCAGGCTTAAACTCACACAGAAACACACAGACAAACACAAAGGCATGCATGCAGACACGCTGAATTAACCACCACAACAGGGCGGCAGCAGCAAGAGGAAGCCTGAGTGTTGCAGATAGAGATCTCTGACGTGAACGTCTCTGGTTAAAATTCAAAAGAATTAAGATGAAAGTATAATGGCAAAAAACCGCAACAAGGAGAGGTTTGTATGTCTTGACTTGTTGTGCATTTCATTCATGCACATACTAGTTATCTGTTGTAACAGTCAGTTTGTCATTAGACAACTGTTTATAAGTGTTCTTTTCCATTCCAGAAATCAATTTTATGGCTAAAATGGTTCTAATCAATCCATTTCTTTTGTCCAGTGGTTTAAAAACAATAAGCCTCTTTGTACCAGAGTGCTTCGAAAATCTGGGATTTATAATGGAGGGAAAAAGAGGCAGAGCGTTGAACCCCAACAGCAAAATTGAGACGTAAGGGGAAATAAGACCAGTAGAGCTTAGAAGAACCTGTCACACAGCGAAAGGCCAATGAATAAAAATAGGTTTTACGAAAGCATCTGGTGATTCTTGGAAACCACCAACCATTGTTGCCAAGGGGGAAAAGTTAAGTTTCTCACACAAGTGCAGACACACACATACTCAAACATGCACAGAAGCGTTTTTCAAGGCTGTTGACGTTAACAACACTGGAGCAGACCAGCGTCATAGCTGAAGCCACGCCTCCAGCTTTGGAGAGAGGGGGAAAAAAAAAAA
>NW_019190731.1:0-115 GCF_002260705.1 Seriola dumerili
TTAAATGGTTTTTGATAGGAAGTTCATGATTAGATTGTTGCCTCACTCTGAGGACATGAAATACATTAAATGTGAAGCATAAAATCAGCATCAGTTATCTTAAAAAAAAAAAAAA
>NW_019190732.1:0-117 GCF_002260705.1 Seriola dumerili
TTTTCTGAGGATGGAATCTAACGGGCAGTAAGTTTTTTTTAGTAAATGTGCTTCGATTATTATTAAATAATTAATATTATTATTAAAACATGTTGCTCCATTAGTATTTTAATTCTT
>NW_019190733.1:0-158 GCF_002260705.1 Seriola dumerili
AATACTCAAGTTCAAGTACAAGTACCTCACATTTGGACGTGCTGTAATAATAATTATCATATTATGATATTAATGTAATAAACAGGATCTGTATCTTATTATCGAGCGTTTTTAAACGTGATTAAGTAATTAAAGAGTTGTTTTACTTAATATTAGTT
>NW_019190734.1:0-102 GCF_002260705.1 Seriola dumerili
AACAGCATCATCTGCTTCCATCTTGTACACAGAGATTCAGATTGTCTTACTAGCTCTCAATAGCAATAACAAAATACCATAAATGTACAAAAATGATTTAGA
>NW_019190735.1:0-187 GCF_002260705.1 Seriola dumerili
AACCCTACCAATGCGAGACGAGTATTTATGTAAAGTCTTACTTCCATCATTGGAGAACAACCGCAAATGGTTTCGTGCACATGACAATTGAATTACGATATTTTCACAGTGGAAACAACAAATACACTTTAAATGACTAAAATATACGGAAAACAACTGATATTACTTTCCATAATAAATACATGCA
>NW_019190736.1:0-153 GCF_002260705.1 Seriola dumerili
TTGCTGATAGGCTACACCGTTAAAAAGAATCTTTGTGGGTTTTTTGTAGTGCTGGTAAGGGAAGTTATAAGCCGTTTTAAATTTTTCTAAATTTCAGTTTATTTTTTTAGTTTATTATTTTAGTTTATTTGTTTATTTATTTATTCATTTTTT
>NW_019190737.1:0-257 GCF_002260705.1 Seriola dumerili
CAATCTGGAAAATAATATAAAACAGCTGCAGAAGCAGCTGCAGATTCAGCAGCTTTAGCAGGTTCAGCTTCAGCTGCTTCAGCTGATTTGTCCAAAAGGGGAAGATGACACACAGTTTATATGGTAAGTTCTCCTTTCTTTTTTAATCTAAAAAGGGGGGGGGGGGGCAGTTAGTTTGTTATCTTTTGCTATCTTCTTCATGATTGTTTCACATGATTCAAATCCACCAACCTATAGAAATATGGTAATTTTATGAA
>NW_019190738.1:0-159 GCF_002260705.1 Seriola dumerili
AGCACACTGACAGAAATCCCCTCTGAACTTAACAAAAACCCTGCACAATCTTTTATCATCAGTGGTTTTGAATAAGACACTGAGTAAACTGCTTCCAGACACCTGTTTTTGTGGTTGTATTTTAGTTTGATGCAATCATATCATCAGCTAATGTAATTG
>NW_019190739.1:0-116 GCF_002260705.1 Seriola dumerili
GAAACATCTGGTCTCTTGAATGATGAGTCCCAACACCTGTGTCCCAGAAGTTTTTGCTCAGTCCAAAGTTCTTCACACACATGCAACTGTGTATCCATCACCATCCATCACCATCC
>NW_019190740.1:0-202 GCF_002260705.1 Seriola dumerili
TGTTATCTCTGCTCTCTCCCTGATGCTGGTGTTAGGTCAGTTACTGCAGCTCAGTCCATCCAACCTGTTGAACCCTTGATGTCCACATACAGTAACATTTGCTGCTCCCTTACTGCTCCCTCGCATCAACAGCTACAGGACGGAACAGGAGGAGGCAGCACCATGGAAACAGCTTGACTAATAAAGGACACTTTTATGGCAA
>NW_019190741.1:0-182 GCF_002260705.1 Seriola dumerili
AGCTTAGCTTAGCTTAGCTTAGCTTAGTTAGTTTTACCCTTTAGTGTGTGAGAGAGTGTGAGAATGGGAGTTTTTCTTGTTTTGTTTTGTTTTATTTATATATTTATTTATTTATTAATTTTTCTTTCTGTTTGAAGTAACACTTTGATTATTTGACTTGGTGGAAAAGTTTAAGGACGTTA
>NW_019190742.1:0-119 GCF_002260705.1 Seriola dumerili
TTCTTCACGTTGCTATTGTCTTTGGAGTGTGATGATGACACTGAATTTACCTACACTGGAGCAGACATCGACTTTTTGCTCAAACGCCCAAGTCGGGAGTTTCAAACACCACATCCCCA
>NW_019190743.1:0-101 GCF_002260705.1 Seriola dumerili
CAGGACCTGTGTTCCCTTCTTCCACTCCACTGGGACTCCAGGTTTAGAGAGCTCACACTGCAGAGTAACGCCGGCTCCCTCCTCGGCTTCCTGACTCTCCA
>NW_019190744.1:0-135 GCF_002260705.1 Seriola dumerili
TATATATATATATATATATATATATACACACAAACACACATATATGTACATACACACATATATAGCAATGTGTATGTATGCAAACATAATTATTTTGAAGATGTTTGTGTACAAAAATCAGATTGAAGCTACAGA
>NW_019190745.1:0-166 GCF_002260705.1 Seriola dumerili
GAAATAATCTACATTTCTGCTGCTAAATCTTCAGGCTGCAACAAACACACTGTATTTTCATTATTGATTAATGTGTCAATAATTTTTTCAATTAATTTTTTTGTGTATAACATCAAAAAGTTGTCCTTAAAAATCATCTTTCAAATTAGTTTGACCAGAAATGTTC
>NW_019190746.1:0-295 GCF_002260705.1 Seriola dumerili
TCACATCTTTCTTTGATATCATGACGTTTTCCATAGAGGTCAAGGGAAAGTGGTTAGGAAAGGGGAGTATTTTGACTTTTGGACCACAGCTATGACTGTGCCGCAGTCTGCTGTCTACTTTAATGAGAAGAAGAAGAAAACAACAGCCTTGTGGGGAAGTATTAATTCAGTGGAATATTCAAACTAAAAATGAAGACTTCTGCTTCCTTCATACTGACGTCTCTGGGATTTTTGAATGGGTATTTGGTTTTTCAGATGCCTGTGTGTTTTATAATCAGATTAGGTCTTCAGATCT
>NW_019190747.1:0-102 GCF_002260705.1 Seriola dumerili
ACAGACTGTTGTCAGACTGTTGTCATATTTGTCAGTTATAAGACTTATCAGAATGTTGTCAGACTGTTCTCAGACTGTTGACAGACTGTTATCAGACTGTTG
>NW_019190748.1:0-102 GCF_002260705.1 Seriola dumerili
ATGTGGTGAGGGTTTGTTGTTTTCAATTTTCTTTTTTTTCTTTTCTAATTTTTAACTACATACAATACAATTTGCAGCCTGAATAACCTGCTAACCCTGCAG
>NW_019190749.1:0-280 GCF_002260705.1 Seriola dumerili
GAGGATACCATATAGTTCAATGAATGTCTCTGAGACACAGTGTGAAAACAATGGAAAGTAAATTTGAAGTGTATTTTACACACTTCCCATACAGTATATAGCTTAATGATATTGCAGAAGGTGTTTGATCTTATGAATTTTGAGCTGATGACAGTGAAATAATTTAACATTGTTTTGACTACTGTTGTTGCTTTGAGGATTTCCCTTTCTGTTATATCATTGTGTTTGTGCATTACTGGGATCAAACAATAGGTTTGTTATTGCTGCTCTTTTTTTCTTT
>NW_019190750.1:0-147 GCF_002260705.1 Seriola dumerili
AATGATAAGTAAGTGAAGGACTTCACTGTGACCAGTCAGACGGACAACAAGGTCATTAGATGATAATTCTGTCAGCTGTGATGTCAGTGTAATAACTACAGTAGGTGTATAAATGTGATCAGCTTCCAAATGTATAATATGTGATTG
>NW_019190751.1:0-111 GCF_002260705.1 Seriola dumerili
TAATTTTGTTTTCAGACACAATCCGCTGTTTATTCCTATCTAAATGCATCAGTAATCACTTTATTGATTACATTATATGTGTCCCAATTACCCAGGGGAAATGAAATAAAT
>NW_019190752.1:0-218 GCF_002260705.1 Seriola dumerili
CTGCCCACTGTGTCGACATGAGATCAGAGCTCCATCAGTTGGGGGCAGGTGAGTCTCTGGGGCAGCCTAAGCTATAGTAAATCTGAATGTTATGATAAACAATGCACTATGATGATATTAATGTGTTCTTGTGTAGCCCAGTGGTTGGGGAGGTTCGGCTCAGTCTTTACATATTTTCCTATATTTGCGACAGTAATGTTGCAGTGTTTTCACAGCAC
>NW_019190753.1:0-118 GCF_002260705.1 Seriola dumerili
GTGTGGTTGGCAGTCAGTATAACTTTCAGTATACTCTGGTCATGTACTTTTCTAGGACCCTCTGCTTTCTTTGGCTTTATGGTTTAAAACAGGAAATTTCTGTAATGTTTTTATGCAC
>NW_019190754.1:0-378 GCF_002260705.1 Seriola dumerili
TAGTGTGGTGTTCCTAATAAAGTGCTCAGTGAGTGTGTACACACACACAGCAGAAAATTCTGGCCCAGATTTGGGTCTGTGTTGCTGCCGGCATTTTGTAGGCTGCAATAAGACATTCAAATTTGTATCACTGGTGGTGCCACCATTAACATGATATGATATTTTACATTAACATTTACTCATTTCACAGACACTTTTATCCAAAGTGACTTACAAGTGCGGGACATTACTAAAGCTTCAGTGCAGTGGGAGACCTTGGCGTACGTACTGACCACTATTACATCTATTTTAGATCACAGTATGTCAGTATGCCGTTTCATCACATGTGACTTTTGAGTATCTATGGCGTGAAGGTGAATCAGTAAAATCTATGAAAAA
>NW_019190755.1:0-206 GCF_002260705.1 Seriola dumerili
CTTTAAAATGTTCACAAGACTTTCAGCTATTAAACTTGTGTTCAACTTTTTGATATCTTGTACAGTTTTTGAATTATAAGTTTTATTTTCATGCTTTTTTCAGATTTTTTGAGTTTATAATGGGTATATATTGCAAGGAATGTTCAGGGCTAGAGTGGATGACATCTTCGCTAGAGTGGGAGAAGCTCTAAAATTTGTCTGAAAAA
>NW_019190756.1:0-1546 GCF_002260705.1 Seriola dumerili
GTTAGCAATGTCATCGTTATTTTCACAATTATTGTCTGGGTGTCACAGCTGCTAATGCCTGCTAGCCCGCCCCACTTGTTATTTAGCAATCTTGTGAGATCGTTAAATTCATACATGAAAAATGAAAGCAAGCTAGCCCGCCTATGTCACCTTGTTTGTCCTTGTTTTTCACAAAGACAAAAAAACTTAATGCTAGCTGCTAATGCTATCAAGCTACCCCCCCACCCCTTTGTGTTCTGTTTACCCCTTTTCACCAATATAGACCAAAAAAAAAATGCTAATGCTAGCTGCTAATGCTAGCAATCTAGCCCCCCACCCTCTTTGTGTTCTGTTTGTTCCTTTTAACCACTAAAGACAAAAAAAGCTAATGCTAATGCTAGCTGCTAATGCTAGCAAGCTGGCCCCCCCACTTGTTATTTTGCAATCTTGTAATGAAATCATCGAATTCATTTATCAATGACCAATGCTGTTATCATCATTATCATTTATTGCAGCTATTATATATCATTGTTAGCAATGTCATCGTTAATTTCACAATTATTGTCTGGTTGTCTCAGCTGCTAATGCCAGCTAGCCCCCCCCCACTTGTTATTTAGCACTCTTGTGAAATCATTAAATTCATACATGAAAAATGAAAGCAAGCTAGCCCGCCCATGTCACCTTGTTTGTCCTTGTTTTTCATGAAGACAAAAAAGACTAATGCTAGCTGCTAATGCTAGCAAGCTACCCCCCCAGCCCCTTTGTGTTCTGTTTGCCCCTTTTCACCAATTAAGACAAAAGAGAAAAAATGCTAATGCTAATACTAGCTTTTAATGCTAGCTGCTAATGCTAGCAAT
Source organism: Seriola dumerili (assembly GCF_002260705.1). Classification (NCBI taxonomy): domain Eukaryota; kingdom Metazoa; phylum Chordata; class Actinopteri; order Carangiformes; family Carangidae; genus Seriola; species Seriola dumerili. Next base: position 837 of record NW_019190756.1, read on the forward strand.
CTAGCCCCACCCCCTTGTGTTCTAATTATCCCTTTTCACCAATAAAGACCAAAAAGAAAATATGCTAATGCTAATGCTAGCTTTTAATGCTAGCTGCTAATGCTAGCAATCTAGCCCCCCACCCCCTTGTGTTCTAATTATCCCTTTTCACCAATAAAGACCAAAAAGAAAATATGCCAATGCTAATGCTAGCTGCTAATGCTAGCAATCTAGCCCCCACCCCCCTTGTGTTCTGTTTGTCCCATTTCACCAAGCAAGAATAAAAAAGAAAAAATGCTAATGCTAGATGCTAATGCTAGCAAGCTACCCCCGACCCCCTCTGTTGTTTGTGACTGTTTTACCAATAAAGATTAAAAAAAAATGCTAATGCTAATGCTAGCTGCTAATGCTAGCAAACTACCCCCCACACCCTCTGTTCTCTTTGTAACTGTTTTACCAATAAAGATAAAAAAAAAATTAAAAAAAGCTAATGCTAATGCTAGCTGCTAATGCTAGCAAACTACCCCCCACACCCTCTGTTCTCTTTGTAACTGTTTTACCAATAAAGATAAAAAAAAAATTAAAAAAAGCTAATGCTAATGCTAGCTGCTAATGCTAGCAAACTACCCCCCACACCCTCTGTTCTCTTTGTAACTGTTTTACCAATAAAGATAAAAAAAAAATTAAAAAAAGCTAATGCTAATGCTAGCTGCTAATGCTAGCTGCTAATG
>NW_019190757.1:0-109 GCF_002260705.1 Seriola dumerili
GCTCTTACTCCAATCGATTTCTACCCAGAAGCCCCTTTTTACTACAAAGAGTCTGTATGAAGTCACGGCTCTGCGTGAGAGAGGAGGATATAAACAAACAGGTGCACGT
>NW_019190758.1:0-108 GCF_002260705.1 Seriola dumerili
TATACTCTGACGTTTTTTGACATTTTTATGCCTTACTATCCTATTACATTTTTGGACGTTTTTATCCCGTACTATACAATGACGTTTTTATGACATTTTATGCCTTAC
>NW_019190759.1:0-125 GCF_002260705.1 Seriola dumerili
GTTTTTCTTATGTTTGATGTATATTTATTTTGGCTGAGACCAAGACCTTTTAGAGGTTTAGCGTGTAGGATACTGGAGTCCTAGTAGTTGGAATGAGTGGTACTGAAATGTATATTTAAAAAAAA
>NW_019190760.1:0-103 GCF_002260705.1 Seriola dumerili
ACATCATAGTCTAATAAGGCATAAAAATGTCATAGAATAAAAAGGCATAAAAACATCATAGAAGAGTAAGGCATAAAAAAGTCATAGTCTAATAAGGCATAAA
>NW_019190761.1:0-193 GCF_002260705.1 Seriola dumerili
AAGCAGCTGGAACAAAATGATATCCCCATCTATCAGTGAATATGTACCAGCAACGTTGTAGCCAAAGCATGGCTGTAGGGATGGAAATGTCTCTCGGTCTGTTGACCACTTCGCCCAGACTCAAATATCTCAAAAACTAGTGGAGATTCATGGTCCCCAGAGGATAAATCCTACTGATTTTGAGGATCTTTTC
>NW_019190762.1:0-104 GCF_002260705.1 Seriola dumerili
TAGTTGATTAATCAATTAGTTCCTTGGCAGAAAAGTAACTGTTTTGATAGCTGGAAATTTGCTGTTTCCAGCCTCTCAAATGTCGACATTTGCTGGTTTTCTTT
>NW_019190763.1:0-100 GCF_002260705.1 Seriola dumerili
AAAGACATCCAGAACTTACTTTAACTGAAAATGATTTATGAAAAAGATTTTCCGTGAGGAGAGAGTACAAAGCTGCTGTAGCCAGTTATATCCAAAACAG
>NW_019190764.1:0-134 GCF_002260705.1 Seriola dumerili
TGTAATAACTTAGCTGTGGATGTTAGTTTAACTTTGATTTGTTGTGTTGAAGTGTACTGTTTGTTACAATACGGATCGCCGTATCCGTGACCTGATATAGTTGAGAGTGGCGAGGCTGCTGTGTGCGGCGTGCC
>NW_019190765.1:0-161 GCF_002260705.1 Seriola dumerili
CTTCTTGGTTCTCAGAGCAGGAGAAAAGTAGGAGAGGAACCAGCGACCCTCGGCTCTTAAACCGTGGGGCCGGCTGTGACACGGTGACGCTGCTTCACACCCCCGGGTCCTGATTGGTGCGGGGCTCCTCCTGGAGCTCAGCGCCGCCCAGAGGAGCGACC
>NW_019190766.1:0-115 GCF_002260705.1 Seriola dumerili
AGACTGGCTTTTGCAGGTAATCCATGGTGTTTTGCTATTGTACGAATTGTTTTGAGAAATTCACTTACTGTTTTGTAAATGTCGAGGATGATTCGAGAAATGTACCAAAGCGACT
>NW_019190767.1:0-126 GCF_002260705.1 Seriola dumerili
TTTTTTGGCCTTTGGGTTGCCAGGATGTTTGTTCGTAGGAAAATAACTTACACAGTGTTTCACACGAAATGTTACAAATCACTGGATGAAAAATAAACATTCATGAGTGTTTGTAAATTTTCCAAA
>NW_019190768.1:0-121 GCF_002260705.1 Seriola dumerili
TACAAAAGAAAAGAAGACAGCTGGACAGCAGAAAGACGAGTGAGGGGCTCAACATATGAAGAATTTTAATTATGAAAAGACGTATGCACCATATGAAAATTTCTGGACAGATTTCTGGTGC
>NW_019190769.1:0-104 GCF_002260705.1 Seriola dumerili
AATGAACTATTATGTCACACCTGAGCTTCCCTAAAGATCTGATCAAGTTGGGAGAGGGCAGTCTTTCAAGTCTTTCTGTGTGTTTAATTTACACACACGCACGC
>NW_019190770.1:0-117 GCF_002260705.1 Seriola dumerili
TTTTTTTTTTTTTTATTCAAGTGAATGCAATACGCTTCCGTACTCTCCGCCATCGTTCTCTATCTGAAGGTAGGCTACGAGCTTGAGTTGGTGTTTGCGCTGCACCGTCTGGTGTGT
>NW_019190771.1:0-117 GCF_002260705.1 Seriola dumerili
ACAACCCCAAATAGTGTTAGCAATTTTATCTGTTTGCCCATAAAGCATTTCCTAGCAAGGTAGGCTAACTAGCTTACATTGCTAGTTAAAAGAACATCAAAAAAACTGCTGGAAAAG
>NW_019190772.1:0-353 GCF_002260705.1 Seriola dumerili
TGTACCAGGCTGTAAACATGTTTATTTCTGCTGTAAACTGCTGCAGCTGTGTTAGGCAGCAGGGCCATCCCATGTATTTGTCCTCCTCTGTCCTGAGCAGATAAACTGTGCTGGAAACTAGAGAGAGATCTCTGTTTGTGAAGTCTTTCTGCTTCTACCTGAATCTCAGAGTTGAGGTTCACTCTTGTGTTCCTGTGTGTGCTTATTTTACTGTTCACTGGTCAGTTGTATCAGAGCTGTGTTAAGTGGCTGCAAATACGAACTGAACCTTTCCTGCTGTGGCTTCTTCAAACTAAAAGCTGAAGAACTGGTGAGATGCTTTTATTGGGAAGTTTTGGAAAATGCACTGACAC
>NW_019190773.1:0-4122 GCF_002260705.1 Seriola dumerili
TTAGTGTTGATGCTAATAATTTGGATAGGTGCACACACAGGCTTTCATACACAAAGCAGAAGACAGAGTAAAAAACAATTAGTTAGCCTTCAGTTAGCCTTTATCTTCAGTAATAATCCAAGGAGGATGTTGCTTTCAGCAGTCATTTTGTAACATCAGGAGGTCTGCTTTTATGATTTATATCTGGATATGTTTCATCGCATACTATACTGACATGAATTCTGTAGTATAATAAAGGGTAAAAGGCCCAGACAGTCTTAAGAACAGTTAACACCACTGCCTTAGGGAGGACTTTCTTCTCTCTTAACTGGACACATGGGCTCTTTCCTCTTGTTTCACGTTGTCTCGGTAATATCCAATCTGTGCAAGATGGATATGATGTAAAAGATGGAGGGCAGGAAAGAAAAGATCAGATAACACAGACACAGATGTTGTTGCGGACGGATAATAGAGAAGGGGGTATAAACAAGGGAATGAAAGGAGGAAGAGGTGAAATAGAGGATGAATGAGAAATCACATGGGAAGGATCGGCAGTTGGATTTTATCTGAGGGTTCAAATGTAGAAATAAAGGTAAAGAGAGGATGAATAGAAGATGACAGGGGAGAAAGTGTTGGTCTAACCAACCAGATCAGGGGCTCAGCTTTGATTTCCAGTCCACTCTGCTATCTATTGATATTAAATGAAAGTTTCCTTCTAACACAGCCAATAATAAGCTAAGAAAAGAAAAGCTCCTTTGTGATATGTGGGCTTTCATACCTTGGCACCACTCAACTGGTCCCCATCATCATGTTAAAGTTTTGGACTCATTGTATTTCTGTTGCATCTACCTGAGGCTTCTACATTTTCTTGGGTTATGTTATGTGCTTTGGTTAATAGAATTAGCCACATGCTGTACATCTTACTTGGTTAAACCACAAAATGCACCATTACAGAACTTGAGAGCGAAGGCCTCTGTAACTTTGCCAATACTGACAATGTTGTTTCCATTCATATCAAAGCACTGGCAGATGTTGTTCTACTGTGGAATTAGTTTTTACTGCCAAATTGTTGCCGTTGTAGCCTCCACAAAGCAGTACTGTCAGAGAACTGCTGTCCTGTTGGGATTCAAGCTGTCAGGTGTCACGACCAGTATCTCAGTGCTAATTCTGCAATAGCCCCACAATTTATATGGATTCGCAAAGCCGTAAAGAAAAGTGTGCCATATACAGAGGGTCAAAGTTGAGTACACACAGAGGTCACACTACTGGAAGAAACAAAGTTATACAGCCAGTTAGACAGTGATAGGTGTCCTGTGTCACTGTAAATTCATTCTCTATAAATCTTTTTCTCAGTCTCAGGTCCTTCCTGTTTTTGGTCTCTCTACCTTTCTCCTCTGATTCCTTTAAAATCAGAGAATGGAAAATGTCTTTCATTTAATCCAAGCACTGAACATCACTTTTGTCCTGCATCTCTCTCTCCCCCCTCTGTCTTGTTCTCTCTCCTCATACCTCTTCTCAGACCTCACTCTTTCATTCCTCATTTAAAGTAATTAGGAGATAAACCTTGAGTCAGCTATAACCTGCACAGTGTCAAGTCAAACAGCACTGCCTTTATTCACTGTTTTTCTACCTTTCTCTATCTGTCTGTCCTTTCATTCATTCCCTCTCTGCTCATGTTGTGCTCTATTTTGCAAAGCCTTTTATAAAAAGATGGAGAGATCAGCATCTCTGCCAGACTGCTTGAGACAAAAAATGGGATTCACACGAGAATAGCTGTGTGTAACAGTTGAGCCATACAGCGAAAACAAGGACAGACGGGAAATGAGAAAGATGTAACAAGAAATAAGAATGAACAGAAAAGAGAGGCTGAAATAGGCAGAAACAAAAGTGCCTGAGTAAAAGTTTTCCTTCATCAGTAATCATGTAAACCGTCTTTACTGGGTGGAAAAGCTGCGATTCAGGCTCTGAAAGTTGGACAGTTATTCAGTCCAGTCAGCGCATGACGCATTGCGCTGGAAATGTTTGCAGCTGCTCTAGAAGTTCTGCTGGAAACCAAAGCTCCTTATGGAAAACACTTATCAAGCAAAAATATCTAAATAACTACAGAGACACTGACCTTTTGGCAAACACACTTGATTGCTGTTGCAGGCAGAAATGTGAAGAAAAGTTAAAATGTTGACAATAATATTTCCTTATCTTTCACCTTACAACAAAGACTCGAAGCACGGTGAAACTGTTCGCCCTTTCTTATCTGCGCTTGTGCACTTGCACTGCACATGCTGTTTCCTGATCAACAGCAGTTGGGTCCAGTGGTGCCTCACATGTCATTCTCAGTCAGGCCACCTTGTTAGTGAAGGAGATGCAAGGTGTATCTATAATATTGTTGGAAGTCACTTGTAATGGCGAGTAGTCTTTATGCTGAGATAGGCAACAAGTGCCTGTACTGAAGAATAAAATTTTGACCTTCTGATCTGACTGTGGATAAGATGTCAAACAGGCATATTTCCCCAAATATTATTTTCCTTCAAATAAAAAAGTGTATAAATATAATATGTAGGAGAAAGGAAAGGAAGGGATTTGGTGCTTTCCTTTATGATTAAAGGGCTTTCATCATTCCAGGATTTGCTGGAACTATACTGAATGCATTTTTATTTTTTGTGCATAGCCGGGATAAGCTCCCTTATCAGACTGATTGTTAGAGCTGATAATTTTGTATTTTCTGTGGTTACCAGGAAGCTGTGTTAGCTGGCTGAACAGTGGTATGAGCTGTACACGTATCAATATCATGCTGCCAGCCCAAAAAAACCAAAACAAAACGGATATGACATTTATGGGAGGCAGCTGCCCTCTAGGGAAATTATATTGTCAGAGGTAAATCTGTTTTGAAAGTGACTGCGATACGAAGGAGAAGGGTGTTGAGCAAGTGTTGCGGTATTGCTTATACTAGATGGAACAACACAGGGAAGGAGAGCGGGGAAAAGACTGTGATCGAGATGGAGAGAGTAAAAGATGATGACAGAAGCTACTGTAAGTGAGGAGAGATGTGGATAAAATCCTCTATCAAAGTATATATAGTCTGATATCATGATGTTCATATGCTGTATATTGTGATATAGAACATTTTTAGTGAGATCTGTAGAGGAATCACTATGAAATAAATGTTATGGAAACATGACTCAATGTTTTCATCTGATTCTTTTAGGGCTGCAACTAACGATTATTTTCATTAGCAGTTAGTTGGCTGATCGTTTTCTTTGTGAACTGCAACTCCGACCAACAGGCCAAAAGCTTAAATTTTTTTATTTACTGTCACATATGAACAAAAAAAGTAGCGAAACCTCATATTTGAAAAGCTGAAACTACATTGTATATATTGTTGTATTGTCATATCGTCATATCACCCACCAAAACCTGCAGGTAGCCAGTAGTTTCAGTTCATTACAGTGCCTACACTATAAAAATCAACTGACAGGAGCTTGAAGTGACACATCTACCACGGCCACACATTTATTTTAATGACTCAAAATGTTAGAAACGTTTAATGTAATCATTTTAATGTGATGTAAACTCACACAAAGACAGACAGTCATGCTTATTAGCTGATGGGATTTTAGTTGTAGGTAAAGAAAGCTGGTGAGGAATAAAGGAAACAAGACAGAAAAGCAACATTAGGATTAAGCTGCTGAGTGATTGCTTCATCAGCTTATACAGTGCACTACATCTATCTGCTGTACGGGTATCCTGAATCAAATGAAAGCCTTCACTGTCCTGTAGCTGTGGCATTGCCTCAGCCCTTCCTAGATGTAGAGAACAGAGCTGTTGTTCTCAGATTTTCTTTTTTAGGTCTCTCACTGTTTTCTAGCTGACAGACTTTTTTTCTCTTTCCATCCCATCAGCACTGAGCAGGATACGGTCGTATAGAGCTCACATTATGAGCTGTTAATGGCCCACCTGCTCCTATACTGCAGCTTTGTGGCTGTGTTAATGTGTGAGTATCTACAGATTCTAATAACTTAGAAGCTAGGAGTAGTGATGGGAGAAACCTGCCACACATCTGTCCTCCCTTTGCTGAATCTGCTTTTCACCATACATCCACCTCCTCTCCTCCTTTCTCCTCTCCTCTCCTCTCCTCTCCTCTCCTCT
>NW_019190774.1:0-139 GCF_002260705.1 Seriola dumerili
CACAGATAAATCAACAATAGTAAATCTAGTGACAGTGAGCAGCTTATCAAGAGCATTGTATTTGAGCAATCATGGAATCCTGTAGTTGTTTTGTTGTCATTTTCACTACCTTTCTTCATGGTGGATGTCCCATGTTCTC
>NW_019190775.1:0-104 GCF_002260705.1 Seriola dumerili
GCATTTGAAATTGCTTCAGATGTTATATGAGAGAGTTCAATTAGTTCAATTTCATTCAAACTTGATTTTTTTGAAAAAAGTGGCAGCCATGATGCAGGATAACT
>NW_019190776.1:0-202 GCF_002260705.1 Seriola dumerili
AGGCAGACATGCATTGCTGCTTTTCAGGAAGTTTTTTTTTTGATTTTGGCATAAGTTAACACATGGATTTATTACTTTCTTTTTCTATTTTGATAGATTGTCACAACGTATTTTATTTATGTGGTCTTCCAGTGCATAAAAGGTTTAATGTGTCAGAGACATCGTTTACAGTGTCTGCATGATAATATGTTGTGAGGAGACT
>NW_019190777.1:0-154 GCF_002260705.1 Seriola dumerili
ACGGAAAGGCAGTCAAACCAGGCAAAGGTATCCAAAACGGGAGGCAAAAGGCAAGGTCGAAAATAAAGCAAGGTTCAAAATACAAGAAAACTATGACTGTGACTATGACTATGATGCTGGAACGTGATCTGTGAGAATCGACGAACTGGCGACG
>NW_019190778.1:0-328 GCF_002260705.1 Seriola dumerili
CTTAATTGAACTGCCTTTGTTCTTTTAGTGAACAATGAACCTTAATCCAAACTAGTCTTTATTGTATCAACAAGAACCTGTGACACCACGGTGACCTCAGCATATCTCCACTAAACATCAAACTGAGCAGATGCCTGATGCTACAGAGTAACTACAAACACTGTGTTTCATAGGCACAGGCAGACTAAGTGTTCACTATTCATAATCTTATACTATTATATATGGAGAATATTGGCACTGACAGGAGCTGACTGTAAGTAACACACACATATTCTCCCAATGTCCCACTCATACATCTTTGGATCATTAATTATTGATATAACTAATT
>NW_019190779.1:0-106 GCF_002260705.1 Seriola dumerili
ACATCTTTATGACTTTTTATTCCATACTATACCATGACTATTTATGCCTTACTATACTATATCGTTCTTATGACTTTTTAGCCTTACTATACTATGTCGTTTTTAT
>NW_019190780.1:0-104 GCF_002260705.1 Seriola dumerili
CATCTTTCCAGATGTCATTTCAAAACAGCTGTTGTAAACTCTTACTAAAGAAACTGAACTTCTTAAAACCACAAATAAACATCTTCTTATGGCTCAAATAAAAC
>NW_019190781.1:0-140 GCF_002260705.1 Seriola dumerili
TTTCTCTGTGAGCCAGTTTACTGAAGGAGGTAACCAACCACATGCACGTTTGTTTCCCCTTTTCCCCACAGAGTTTGGAGATTCTCCCCTCACTGGACGAGTAAAGACTTCCCCGTGTTCAGCCGCACACAAATTAAAGG
>NW_019190782.1:0-152 GCF_002260705.1 Seriola dumerili
CCGGGAACATCTGGCTACGCAAAGCAAAAAATCTACTGTATGTCAGACCCCCTCATTTTGATTCGGTCTTCGCAGTCTATGACAGCTACAAAGGGCCATACCTTCGTAGACCGCGTCCTCCGAAGGATGCGGCCCCTGAGTTGGGACACAGC
>NW_019190783.1:0-100 GCF_002260705.1 Seriola dumerili
CTCTCACCTGCTTCTCTCTGCAGGTCACACAGCTGGACAGGACGAACACAAAGGAGAAATGAATCATGGACTGGTAGCCGTTGTTGTTGTTGTTGTTGTT
>NW_019190784.1:0-122 GCF_002260705.1 Seriola dumerili
AGGCTAATGTTAGCTATTTAGTAATAGCAAAACTCACAAATAGCTCCAATTGTCAATTAGTGGTTAATTAGCTTTTAATAGAACCTTCAGTTTATTAATATGCTTTGTTCTCAAAGTAATAG
>NW_019190785.1:0-133 GCF_002260705.1 Seriola dumerili
ATGCCATACTATACTATGACGTTTTTTGATGTTTTATGCTTTACTATAATATGACTTTTTTTTTTTTACATTTTATGCTTTACTATACTATGCAGTTTTTTGACGTTTTATGCTATACTATACCATGATATTG
>NW_019190786.1:0-336 GCF_002260705.1 Seriola dumerili
AATGTAATACTGTATATATTGATATAACTTCAGTGTAATTGAAATCTTATCCTGTCTCAGACTGAAAGAGGAAATAAGACAGTTTGGCTTTATCTAGAGAAAAATGCATTAAAAAGTGCTTCAGTCACTCTGACACTTCTAGTGCTTTGCCTTAAAGTGCAGTATTTGGACCATACAACACTGTGAGTAAAAGTCTTGAAAAAAAAAACATGAGTCAAACAAGATAAAGGCACATATCCTTTATATTTGTCGGCTCAGAGTGAAGCAAAAAAGGCTTTGTTTAATTACAAAAACTACAAATGTTACATAGAACTGGATGCATGATTTACACCCATT
>NW_019190787.1:0-139 GCF_002260705.1 Seriola dumerili
GCAGCGTGTCCTTCACTTTCCTGTTGAATTTAAGAAAGACAAAAAGCAGAGAGATGAAAGAGACGTAGGTGTGAGAGCCGGACTGAGACGGGCCGAACACTGTTGACATGCCGGGTAAACACAAGTGCAGCGCTGAGCG
>NW_019190788.1:0-155 GCF_002260705.1 Seriola dumerili
GGGAGGAGAGGAGGGAGGAAGAGGAGGTGTCAGGGAAGGTGCAGCAGGGAGTTACGGTATCGATCCACGTCAGGTTAGGATGACCTAAAGACAACTCTGCAGGGAGAAGCCTTCAGCTCTCTATCTGCCTCCCTCCTGCTGCTCTGTCACAACCT
>NW_019190789.1:0-118 GCF_002260705.1 Seriola dumerili
ATATTTTCTGGCATAATTGGTTCTGTGCCATAGTGAACTGAATATCTTTAGGTTCTCGTTTGTTGGTCGGACAAAAAATAAATAATTTGAAGACATGAACTTGGGCTCTGGGAAATTG
>NW_019190790.1:0-107 GCF_002260705.1 Seriola dumerili
CCTTCTTTGCATCAGCATCTCTAAGCTTCTACAAAAAATATCAGATATGTACAGCGGAGATACTATTATTTTACATATGGCAGCATAATCTTAGGTCAGCTGTATAT
>NW_019190791.1:0-118 GCF_002260705.1 Seriola dumerili
GACTGCTGTGGCTTTTAAAGATGCACTTTTACTTTTTTTATAGATATATAAATATAGATAGATATAGATAAATATATATATAGATATATGTATCAATTACTACTAAACTTCCAGCTGT
>NW_019190792.1:0-120 GCF_002260705.1 Seriola dumerili
AGTCTTGTCAATCCAACATTAACTTGACTTTTTCTTTTGGTTTTGTCTCCAATGTATAAGGGTTTCATAAACCACCATTCTGAGCTACTGGATCAAAGTGTATTTATCAATCACCAATCC
>NW_019190793.1:0-106 GCF_002260705.1 Seriola dumerili
TTTTCCACATTCTTCCTGCAGCTGATGAACATGACAGAGATTTAAAGACATCAGTAATTAAAGGGTGGTGCGGTGAACCTTGATGAGCTGGGATCTAACAGAGTTT
>NW_019190794.1:0-124 GCF_002260705.1 Seriola dumerili
CGGTAAAGTGAGGCATAAAAAGTCATAAAATCGCCATAGCATAGTAAGGCATAAAAGGCCAAAAAAATGGCATTGTATAGCAAGGCATAAAAAGTCAAGAAAATGACATAGAATTGTAAGGCAT
>NW_019190795.1:0-101 GCF_002260705.1 Seriola dumerili
TTTTTTTTATTTAAGTTTAGGTGAACTCTGACCTACTCTAGTTCAAAGGTCAGTATTGTGCGCGCAACAAAACCAGTGGTCGTGGAGAGTAAGCCAGCGGG
>NW_019190796.1:0-140 GCF_002260705.1 Seriola dumerili
CTGTGATGTCATAACTTTTCAGTGAGTAATGTGTAACACATTCCTGTTTCACCTCAGCTCTCGGTGAGTCCAGACCTGTAACAGGCCACACCCACCTTCATCTTACTTCCTGTTTCCTGTTTTCATCCAGGTATTCAGAG
>NW_019190797.1:0-315 GCF_002260705.1 Seriola dumerili
GAACAACAATTACTAACTGAAATATGTAGAGAGAGTGCAGCTGGACGGGTTCAGCAGGAGTTAAAGGAGACTGCTCATTAAAAGATGGAAAACAAGACGGAGATCTGACAGCTGTGTTTGTTTCATGTGTTAATGTGAGGAAGGTTGCAGCCTCCTCATCCTCTCTCCACACATCTGATCAGTCTGTTTCTGTTGCACATTGAAGAAACAGCCCTCCAGACGTAGCAGTGGTGAGAGAGGAGATGGCTGAATCTCTGCAGTGACAGGTCGTCAGCGTGCACTTACATGTGAGTCAGACACTGTTACACACACACA
>NW_019190798.1:0-171 GCF_002260705.1 Seriola dumerili
ATATATATGTTTATATACAGGATGTGTGTGTGTGTGTGTATACATGATATCCTGTTAATGTAATAGAAACAAACAAAATAAATAAATCTCAAACAAAAAAAAATATAATAACATGATATTATAAAATGTAATGAAATGTAAAATAAAATAGTGTAGAATAATATGTTAATA
>NW_019190799.1:0-140 GCF_002260705.1 Seriola dumerili
TCGTTTTTTCTCCAACTCGCACACATACACCTACAGGATCGCACACCAATCAGGACGCAGTGCGCCGACAAACTACGGCATCACTACTAGGACAACAATACAACGTGCGCATTCCCACATGAACCAAAATACATAGAACA
>NW_019190800.1:0-157 GCF_002260705.1 Seriola dumerili
AGATATTTGTAACAGGATATATTCATACAACTATGGCTTTCTAGAGAGAAAAAATCGACCAACCAGAATCAACTTAGAGCAGACTGGAAATGGAATTGGTCTCAATGCCATTGACATTTTGCTTGATCCGGAATGTGCCCTTGATATTTGGAGATGT
>NW_019190801.1:0-124 GCF_002260705.1 Seriola dumerili
GTTTGTTAGTAGTTAATGAATGAAAAGTAAAATCTAAAAATGTAATAATGAAACTGGAAAAGATTATGAAAAGTTCATCATCAGGAATGTTTCATTGCTGTTTTATATTTATCTTCGAATTAAC
>NW_019190802.1:0-114 GCF_002260705.1 Seriola dumerili
ATTAATTTTATTATTTATCCAGGACGTAACAAAAAAACAAGTAAGGATTAGAAAATGTGAAAAAAAAAAAACTGAAACAGAAATATGATTTTTCTACTCCCATCTCCTATTAAC
>NW_019190803.1:0-103 GCF_002260705.1 Seriola dumerili
TCACATGAACTATTGGGACCAAGCACCATCACTTCTGTTTTTTTCTCATTGAAATTCAAAAAGTTTAAAGCCATCCAGGCTTTAATGTCATCAAGACATGCTA
>NW_019190804.1:0-117 GCF_002260705.1 Seriola dumerili
ACAAAAAGACACAGCAGCAGCATCTGTATCACTATTACACCCCCACCCCACCCCCGACTGTGCTGTCAGAATAAAGGCAAAAATGCCCCCGAAAAATTACCGTAAAAAAGAGAACAC
>NW_019190805.1:0-170 GCF_002260705.1 Seriola dumerili
AGCTGCCTTCTTACCTTCCACATACTCCATCACCATGCAAAGGTCCCTCTCTGTCTCAAACGAGCAATACATTGCAACAACAAAGGGGTTGTCGGTGAAGGTGAGAATGTTGTGTTCCACCAACAACTGCTGGACATCTCTTTCACTGATCAGGCTCTGCCGCTTGATCT
>NW_019190806.1:0-153 GCF_002260705.1 Seriola dumerili
TACCAGACTTAGACCGGCGCACACTGAGCTGGTGCCCAACTACATCCCGGCTAATATCTCTGACACGTGCCCTCAGTTCAACCAAGACGGCATTGATCCTTTTATTTCCAAGTCTGACTTGTGGTGGTGACATGTTCAAAAGATATTTCAGGA
>NW_019190807.1:0-240 GCF_002260705.1 Seriola dumerili
AAACTGCTAGACTGTGATTATAGTTATTATGAGCCCGATTACGGAGTGAATTTAATTTCTGTGATTTGATTATTTAATTTCTGTAAATTGATTTCTAAAGACCAGTATTAATGATTTAATTAAGATGATGATGATATTTGTTTTTGTTGATGACTGATTACTAAAGACCAGTATTAATGATTAATTTCAAATGAGGATGATGATATTTGTTTGTGGTTGCTGATTTATTTAATATATGAA
>NW_019190808.1:0-933 GCF_002260705.1 Seriola dumerili
CCACCCCAGCTCCCGCCACCCCTCCCCCAATCCGACCATGACCATCAACTTCCCCTCATCTCTCCCTCAACACTCACAGTCTTAAACTCATCTCCGCTCCTCTGACTCTGCGCGAATCCTCTTCAGAATCGATGTTGTTCAACTTCAACCATGATCCTGATCACACCATTATATCTTATATCTCTACTCCATCTGCTGATGAAGATCATGTGATGTGATCAAAAGCTCAAAATCACCAACTAAATGAACCATGGGCTGTGATTGTTTTCTCGGCTGCTGCAACATCGAGAGTAAGAGTCTATAACAGTCACACCAGCTGCTCTGTGAGACTGTACTTAAGAATATAATGCTAACATGTTGATGTTTAGCAGGTGTATGTTTACCATGTTTACTATATGAGGTTAAAGTGTTAGCATGCTAATATTTGCTAATTTAGCACTAGCTAAAGTACAGCTGAGGCTAAAATAAAGTATCGCACAAAGTGAAAGTTTGACCTGATGATGGCGCCAGATGAAAAGTCAGAGGATCATCAAAGTTTTAATAATTCATCCTCAGGGGGACGTGAATGTGTGAACCAAATTTCATGGCAATGCGTAGTTGTTGAGATATTCTGGCGGGGATCAAAGTGGAGGACCAACAGACCGACACAACTAGTCCAACCTTTCTCTCCCTCACCTCTCTCCCTTTGGTGCCCCAGCCTCGTCACCTTCATAATGTTCTCTAATCACCGCCGCGGCACCCTTTAGGGTTCAAATGGGTCGTTGGCATGAAACCATAATCCTCCTCTTGAACTCTGACCCGCGACGGCCATTTTAATGGGGTCAAATACCGGAAGCGGATCACATCACATCCTGACCGCTGCCGCAGACTGTGACATATCGGCGGCTGGACGTGCGAGGACAACGACTCTCTCTCTCTCTCTCTCTCTCTCTC
>NW_019190809.1:0-435 GCF_002260705.1 Seriola dumerili
TTCAGACACCCCTAAAGTGGACCGTACCATTTCTTTACCGCGAAGTTGGAAGAGCGTCTCCTCAGCCTGCTTCACTCCATCAGTGTCTCCGTCCTCAAGTCGCTACCCCCGAGCTTCACACAGACGAACTGACACTCGAAGGTAAATGTAAGTAGCAGCACACAAATACTACACTTGACTTTCTTACCTCCAGAGTTTATGAATTACATTGTGTCAGGTATCTACACATGAACGTTAATGTTAGCTAGTTTCTAACTTTACCTTTAATTACAGTTTAACTTACTAATGTTAGCTAGGTTCTAACTTTACCTTGAGGTACAGTTGAGCTAATATTAGCTAGTTTCTAACTTTACTTTAAGTTACAGTTGAGCTAACGTTAGCTAGCTTCTAACTTTACCTTAAGTTACAGTTTAGCTAACTAATGTTAACTAGTTT
>NW_019190810.1:0-1201 GCF_002260705.1 Seriola dumerili
TTTGCTCAGCGTGTTTTGTATCATCATCAAGAAGCAGAAAACAGTGGAGAATAACTGACTTAACTAACTGAACTAAATATAACAACGGAACGACAGACTTTCAGTGATTCATCTATTTACCACAGTGATAATTTCCTGACAGCAAAAGCGGCTATGACTACACACAGCAACAGGCCGGGTGTGAGTGGAGTCTACAACTGATGGATCAGTAAATATAACTTTCGATTTTGGCATCTGTGCAGTATCTAAAACAATGATTATTTTTAAGAAGACTGCATTCAAACTGTCTTTTATTTGTAGTTGTTAAGGCCAAAGCAAATGTGCAGTGATGAAAAAAGCCGCTGTGCAGATGTGCCATTTATTTAGGCACTGCCTACATTTTAGGGCTGCAGTGTGGTTTTGGTTGACTGTGCAGTACAGCTCCCCCAGATGTCACCGTTACTGTTGCAACCATATGGCACATGCAATGATGTCTGACAGTTAAAAGGTAAGACATCATCTGATGAGGTTCTGGTAAGGTTCGCTCAAACATGTCAGTGCTCTCTGGTCACCGTTTCTAATTCACTAGCAATCCTGTCCTGCTATTTCTTGTTACTTATTTGTCAACAAACAGTACATGCCCATAGCAATGCGTCTGAAGAAATCAGCTGACAAGTCATTTCATACACCACCACTCTTTAAGAATGATATATGAACATAATTGGGAAATTTAGATTAAGAAAATCTGGCTACCAGATTGAATATTGCATCTGTAACGATGGCCACAGATGCTGTACTGAAGTCTCATATAGAATCTATCTTCACGTGCGAGAAGTTCTTATCTTACCGTGTCTGGCGTGACTCCGTTCTTGATGAAGCGAGAGAACTGTTTCTTGTAGGCATCCTCGTCCTCCTCCATCAGGTAAGACATGTAGTCGGCCACATTCATGCCCATGATGTGTTTCCGGTGCACCTCTGCGTTGAACTCTTTACTCTCTGCGTCGTAACCGGGGAAGCGTTTTAGACTAGGGAACGACAAAGGGCAGAGATCGCATTAAGGTAAGTTGACGAAATGTATTTTTCTCACAGCATTTATGGTTTTCTTGTAATCATGCTCGGTTTTGTTCAGTGCTCTGCTAATTAATTACACTGCAACACAATAAAAGTTGTTTGCTTCGGTTCATCTTGCTTCTCTCAGCCCCGTCTTGAAAACGACAGTAAA
>NW_019190811.1:0-529 GCF_002260705.1 Seriola dumerili
TCTCATTATGACTCACTGTGTCATATTTAGAGATCTGTCTGACAACAGCTGTGAATCCAGCTGTTGTCAGCTGTGTTTTGTGACCTGAGTCTCTACAAATGTTTTGATCAGACTTTATTTCAGGCTGTATCAGGAAACATTTCAGCTGCAGCTGCTTTAACTGCTCCTGAAGCAACAGAGTGTTTTCACCAGAACAGTCCAAAGACTGTANTGTAGAGACCTGTTCAGTGTTGACACACCAACAATAATAAAACCATCCACACTGATCAGAGACATTCATGTCCCAGTGTCTCCAACCGAGGAGGAAATCAGAGACAATTCAATCAGGTCACATCATCATGTCTCTGTCTACATCCATACACACAAGCCTCCATCTGAACACAGTAATCAAACAGTCTGTGTATGAGCCATGTAATGTCCATGTGTGCATGCTGACAGAGAACGTGCTGGTCTGACCCCCTCCTCCTTTCAGGGCGGAGCCTGGTGGAGACCGATGGGTGACACCAGGTCTGAGGAAGTGTAAGTGTGT
>NW_019190812.1:0-322 GCF_002260705.1 Seriola dumerili
GGCTTATTTTAGTTCTTTTTCATGTTTACTGGGACGGATTTAATGGCGACGAACGCGGAAAAGGACACATTGATAACGAAAATGGATCACGGACATAAAACAAGGCAGGATGTAATGGAAAAAGAACTGAATGATTGGAAGATAGTTGAAACAAAAAAACAGAGAGTTGGAAGGGAGAGTTTGGGTAAAAAAAGCAGCGTGGAGAAATCGGGATCAGCTGATCCAACAAGGACGGCGTCCGCGAGAGGAGAGGAAAGAGAGTGGCGAGAAGTACTCACAGCTGCGACGGGCAAAGGACGGAGGAGCGAGACCGGAGGAGCGG
>NW_019190813.1:0-127 GCF_002260705.1 Seriola dumerili
CCATCTCCCCAAACAATACTATGTATCATCACAGCAGCCTCTGCAGAACACAGAAGAGCAGTAGCAGATTGGGAGGCAGCTGGAAAACATTCCTGGGGCCCTACCTATACCAGGATGAAGAAAAAAA
>NW_019190814.1:0-878 GCF_002260705.1 Seriola dumerili
TTTCATTTTAAAACAGTATGAAGTGGGATTTTAAATTTGTGTATGAAATTTTAAATTAAATTATTTTGACATATGTATCGTAAAAAAATTGTCACCCAATGTAAAAAAGTTTAGTGACAAGGAGGAAATTCTTTTGTGATTCACACAACCTTTTGAACAACTATTGTCCAAATCTTGTATTTTACATTGTCATGAGCAGATCTAACTTTTCTTCAATTCAAATGATTAAACCAGCAATAACCAATATATCAAATGACAGTGTGAAAACTATTTGACAATGTGAAAGGTGTCGGTCATAGTTATGAACCTACAGTGAATTATCGCCTGAATCTGCAGCTCCCTTCAACTCTACAGAGCTTTACAGAGAGATTCAGCTCACTGTTTAGCTGTTCAGCCACGACTTTACTGTTTTGTTCATTCTCACCACTTTCAGGACATTGTTTTCAGGCACAGCAGGCAGCTGTTTTCAGAGAAGCTTTAAGTACCCACTGTACACTACCAACTCAGCATCAAACAACAGACAGACATTTAGCTATTGGTGAACGTAGCGGAGCATTTAGCAGCTAAAGAGTCAAACATTTCCCTCAGCAGTTGGTAGAGAGCTAGAGGTACAGAGCTAAAAAAGAGTAAATACTGTACTTACATTGGCCAGGTGATCAGACGCATTAATGAATAGTTTTTGATGATTTTCCTTATGTGTAAATAAGCAACTGTTTGCTAAAAAGTTCACCATATCCACTTAAAAGGTGAAGATATATCAGTGTTGTATTCACAACTTTTTTCATTTTTTTATTTTTAGTTTATAAAAAAAATACATCTAATTTTTCAATTCTCTCTTCTCCAGGTGTGGAAATCTACTGTGACGGCAGACAGGATGG
>NW_019190815.1:0-146 GCF_002260705.1 Seriola dumerili
ATTTTTTATGCCTTATTATACTATGACTTTTGTATACCTACATTACATACATGTATACGTTTTTTTGCCTTACTATACTACAAAATTTTATGCCTTAGTATACTCTGACTTTTTTATGCCTTACTATCCTATGACTTTTTTATGCC
>NW_019190816.1:0-100 GCF_002260705.1 Seriola dumerili
GAGGTTTACAGGAAACACTGGATCTTTGCTCTGATACTGTGTTTAATACAATACTGCTGAGAGCAGCATGGACTGACCCCAACACTCTACTGACCTCAGA
>NW_019190817.1:0-968 GCF_002260705.1 Seriola dumerili
TTTTTTAAAAAAAAACCCTTACTTGTTCCTCAAATCCTCATTTTCACTTATTTGTTCCTCCAGCTTTATGCTGAGATTTTCATTTCCAAACTGTAAAAACAGAACACACATGACAGATAACAATAAATATCAAAGAGTGTTAGAGTATGCTGTTCCTTGATTATCGATAATCTTTGTATGTGGTTAGAGAGGGACAGAAAAAGACAAAGAAAACTTGTCACCGAGTTACACACCTGTAACTCTTGAATGGCTTTGCGCTGAGTTTCTATTGTCCTTTTGTTTTCTTGGAGTCTTCTCTCCTTTTGCACAGTGTCAGAGTCAACTTTGACCTTCCAACACTTCATTTTCTCAACTTCCTCAAAGAGCTTGGAACAAAGCTGTCCAGGATTGCAATTATTCTAGGGAATAGTCACAATGATGGGAAGTAAACTGAGGTACTTTAGAATAAACACATTGCAAAGGCCAAGTATATTCTATTCATGCTTCACATTTGTGTACAATGAAAATATTACCTCGTCTTTTTCCATTGGTGGCACAACTTTCATATTGGGAAAGTCTTTGGAGGAGAGACAATTATGAATTTATAATAACATGTATGATAACTGCCAGTTCTTTGTGTTGAAAGTATGTAGCCAGTGTTGCATAATAGAAAATACCTTGTCTGATTGGTTTAGTTGGTGTGACCAGGCTTGTATTTGGGAAAGGCATGTTTTGTCCTTTGTCAAAACACCTACTGTAACCCTAGGGGAAAACAGCAATTACACTTAGTCATCACAGGCATTAATGATTACTGCCTGTTAGACAACAGCTGCCTCCATTCATTAATGCTTTCAGCTTACAGCATGGAAAACAATGATCACAAGTGCACAAACTGTATGTTTAAAACTTTCACTGCTGATAAAAAGTTGACTAATTATTGTGCTGAACGACTGTGTCAGTGCTGAGCTAGTATTAAAGTGTTTTGGCTT
>NW_019190818.1:0-100 GCF_002260705.1 Seriola dumerili
AAGGCATAAAAAGTCATATAGAAGTCATAGTAAAGTAAGGCATAAAAATGACATACTATAGTAATGCAAAAATAAGTCATAGTACAGTAAGGCATAAAAA
>NW_019190819.1:0-117 GCF_002260705.1 Seriola dumerili
TACTATGACTTTTTTTTTTAAATTTTTATGCCTTACTATGTTCTGACTTTTTACGCCTTACTATACTATGACTTTATTCTTTAGTATACTATGACTTTTTACGCCCTACTATACTAT
>NW_019190820.1:0-3019 GCF_002260705.1 Seriola dumerili
ACACACGTGTGTGTGGGTATGAGTGTGTGTATGTATATATATACATATATATATGCATATATATATGTGCATATGTGTATATTAGTATAAGGTCCATTATCACTATTACTACTACTGCTACTACTATTATTATTATTATTATTATTATTATTATTATTATTACTATTATTATTATTATCATCATTATTATCCTTATCATTACCATTTTTATCATCATTGTTATTACCACGATTATTATTATTATTATTATTATTATTATTATTATTGTTATTATTGTTGTTAATAATATTATTATTATTATTATTATTATTATTATTAAGAGGAGGTAGATTCTAACCCTAACCCTAACCCTACACCGTAACCCTAACCCTAACCCCTAACCCTAAACCACTAACCCTAACCCTAACCCCTAAACCCTACCTCCTAACCCTACTAACCCTAACCCTAACTACTAACCTAACCGTCTAACCCTAACCCTCTAACCCTAACCCTAAAACCACTAACCCCTAACCCTATACCCTAACGCCTAACCCAAACCCTAACCCCTATGACCCTAAACCCTAACCTAACCCTAACCCCTAACCCCTAACCCTAACCCTAACCCTAACCCCTAACCCTAACGCCTAACCCTAACCCTAACCTAACCCTAGCACCCTAACCCTAACCCTAAAGCCCTAACACCCTACCCTAACTCCTAACCCATAACCCTACCCTAACCCTTGAACCCTAACCCTAACCTAACCCTAACCCTAACCCTAACCCTAACCCTAACCCTAACCTCTAATTCTCCTAACCCTAACCCTATACCCTAAAACCCAACCCTAACCCTAACCCTAACCCTAACCCTACACTACCCTACCCTGGAACCCTAACCTAACCCTAACCTAACCCTAACCCTAACCCTAACTCCTAACCCTAACCCTACCCTAACCCTAACCCTAAACCCTAACCTACCCTACCCAACCCTACCCTAAACCCCTAACCTAACCTTAACCCTAACCCTAACCTAACCCTAACCCTAACCCTAAACCTAAACCCTAACCCTAACCCTAAACCCTAACTCCCTAACACCTAACCTAAGACCTAACCCTTATACGCCTAACCCTAACCCTAAAACACTATCTCCTAAACACCTAACTCCTAACCTCTAACCCTAGACCCTAACCCCTAAACGCGCCTATACTACTACATATTTTCCTAACCCTTACTCTGCTTACACGATCCATAAGCCATCCGTAGCGTTACATCTCTAACCTGCTCCTAACTCCAGTACATAGAAAAAATAACCTCTAACCCTAACCCTAACCCGAACCCTAACCCTAGAACCCTTACGACCCTATACGCCTAACTGCCCTATCAGCCCTAACGCCGAACCCCTAACCCTAAACCCTAACACTAACGTACCACCATGTGACTGGGCAAGACCCTAAGATCTAACCCTACGCCTCAACCCTAACCTAACCTCAGGGGTGACGCGCAGATCGGCCGTGGGATACAACGGGGCGACCTAGCGAGCGCGCGAGTGTGCCCTCTGTGGAACTACTCACGCTACTACCGACCCAACAGGACCTTATACCGTGTTATATGTTGTGAGCTCACGTAATCCTATTTAGAGTATATAATAACATTCCGCGTACATTTCAATTTTTTATATATTAAAAGTAACAACACACGTACTGTGGAACAGCTGAGGCGTCTACACACACCAAACTGCGGACAGACACACCTATGTTTTTCTCCGGCATCATGCACATCTAAGGATCCGCGTATTGCTCACACGCGCTATTACTTATAGCAACCGAGCTATATATATATAATCACACGTGCGAGAGAAAGCGAGCTGGAGAGCGAGAGCGAGAGCGAGCGATAAATCTTTCTATATATATGCCAGGCGCGCGAGCGATAAGTCCACAACCTCCCATATCGTTGAGAGAAACAAACTATCATCGCCGTGAATTTGATCAAGCCCACCGGACGGGCCTCCCTCGGGTGAGGGTGTGCTAGTGATAATGGCCAAACAGCCCTATGAAACCTGAGGTCCACTAACTGATTGATCGTGCCAAATTTCTTTTAATAATATCTTTTTTAATAATAATAATTTATAAAATCTCTTCTTCATCAAAAAACCATACAAATCCAAAAGGGAAATCTAACCAATTAATCACGTTGAAACAAACCACCAAGTACACGAATGATAAGTTGATTATCGATTATCGAGACATCATTATTCATTAATTATATTTAGACCTTTTAGACAAAACCTATCTATTATTTATCCTATTCATAACCTATTATAACTGAATTAACCTAAAAAACATAGGACAGCTGACTCATTTCTCGTTCATTGAGTAAGGATACACTAAAGAGTATAGACGGATACAAATTTAATAACTCTTTCATGAGACAAATACTAGAGAGAGGAGAGATATTGTTCAAAATAAACTCGTTCTATATATAGCAGAGATAGATAAGGAAAACCTACACACAACCTAAGAGCGAGGTAAAAAAAAAAACGAAAATAACTCTTCCTATAACCATACAATAGATAATGAATTATCTATTTAGGGAAAACTTGGATAATACACGACATTTATTATTACAGACCTTATCAATAAAAACCAAACCGATATAGGACAAGGTGTCGTTTGGAACTTGGGAACTGCAGACGACGAGCGCCGGCCCGTGCATTGCCTTTGATCCCCCACTTTCAACTGCCCAGTTTCGTCGGACAGGCAGGGGGATCATGATGATAGTTTAAAAATCCTAACCCTAAACCAACCCTAACCCTAACCCTTTTTAACCTACATTCTAGATCCTCTCAGACCAACTATTATATTTTATTTTATCATTACAATGTTAATACTAATTCTATTTATTATTATATATATATATAAATTTATTTATTTTTTATTTATTTTTTAAAAAATTTTTTTTTTTTTTTTTTTTTTTTTTTTTTTTTTTTTTTCTGCAACCTCCCCATGGTGATCCTCATGGTCATTAATTGGGTATCGGTTCCCAG
>NW_019190820.1:5831-6480 GCF_002260705.1 Seriola dumerili
CCCCCCAATTCCTTTTTTATGTTCTATTTTGTATATTTATTGTGACTATTTAAAATTCTATTTATTCTCTCTATTTATCTACTTTTTAAACTTTACATTTATCTTTTTATTATTTTCATTTATTTGCTGGGCCCGCTACCCCTTGTTAAATTCACTTGCAGCAGGTCCCTCTCTTCACTCTGCCCGGTGCTCTGCCTGGGAGTCGAACCCTGATCCCCGGTGGGAAAGACCACTGTTCTTTCCATTCCACCACCCATCCTGCCAGATCAGTAGGCCAGTGCACACTATTTTAACCTAAACCCATAACCCCACCCCAACCCCAACCCTAACCCTAACCCTAACCCTAACCCTAAACCCTAACCCTAACCCTAACCCTAACCCTAACCCTTATCATCATTGTTATTACCACGATTATTATTATTATTATTATTATTGTTATTATTGTTGTTAATATTATTATTATTATTATTATTATTATTATTATTATTATTATTGTTGTTAATAATATTATTATTATTATTATTATTATTATTATTGTTATTGATAATGTGATATTGTCGTTGTTGTTGTTGTTATCATCATCATCATCATCAACATCAACCTTACCTGACTCCCAGCATATCTCTGGGCACTTACCTTGCATCCTTAG
>NW_019190820.1:6505-6591 GCF_002260705.1 Seriola dumerili
TTATTATTATTATTATTATTATTATTATTGTTATTGATAATGTGATATTGTCGTTGTTGTTGTTGTTATCATCATCATCATCATCA
>NW_019190821.1:0-150 GCF_002260705.1 Seriola dumerili
TGACACATGCACCTGATAAATAAGTTGTTTATTTGAAGTGTCTGGCTCCACGCTTGATCACCTGCCTTTATCTCTTTAATGAAGAATCCTGAAACATGTAGTAGTCAACACACTCCTTAACTAAGACACATCGTATTGTATTAGGCCTGC
>NW_019190822.1:0-133 GCF_002260705.1 Seriola dumerili
GATCCCAAGTGATGCTTTCCAGGTAAAAATCTGTCAGCAAAATTAGAATATGTAAAATAAGGATGTACTGTTAAAAACATCCCTACTCGATGAGTATTTTCCTTTTGTGTATCACCAGTAACATTATTTGTCT
>NW_019190823.1:0-292 GCF_002260705.1 Seriola dumerili
ATGGATGTTAATCCTTCAACACAAGAGTTCTTTAACCTCTAACCCTGATGAAATAAGAACTGAACAAATACAAACATTACACAGCAGGAAACACGCAGTGAAGTCACTAAAGACAAAGTGAACGTATCAAACAAAGCAAACTTACACTTGGTTCAAACACAGTTGAAGAAGAAGAGTCTCCATTTGACGCCTGCAGAGAAAAGAGTGAGACAGGTGAGCTGTTTCCTGGAATCAGTCACAGCTTCACCTGTGATGGAGGAGGGATCAGGAGCAGATCATGCGAATCACCGTC
>NW_019190824.1:0-123 GCF_002260705.1 Seriola dumerili
GAGGTTTTTGGACAGACACAACATTTGAATCTAATCTTATAATCAAAACATTGTCCTTGAGGCCCTTGTTGGTCATTGTGGCATATGAGGCCCACATCTTTGTTACAAGTCACAGCTTGTCCA
>NW_019190825.1:0-111 GCF_002260705.1 Seriola dumerili
CAGTGTGAACCTGCTCTCATCTGTGAAGAGAACTGGGTGCCAGTGGCGGACCTGCCAATTCTGGTGTTCTCAGGCGAATGCCAATCGAGCTGCACGGTGCTGGGCTGTGAG
>NW_019190826.1:0-127 GCF_002260705.1 Seriola dumerili
ATGAGGATGCTGATGTGGCCAAAGTCAGCAGCAATGAGAGGGTTGTTAGTAATTTTGATGAGAGCGGTCTCTGTGCTGTGTGTATAAATCACCTGCTACAACAGTCAGATTTAAGGTGGAGTTACGA
>NW_019190827.1:0-121 GCF_002260705.1 Seriola dumerili
TTTGTTTAACATGGTTTTCCCCACATAAAAAGTAAAAAATTTTTTTTAAAAACTGGGTCTGGAAGCAGATCTATTCCAGATCTTACTTCCTCATTAAGAAATCTGGATCAGGCCTTGTGCC
>NW_019190828.1:0-395 GCF_002260705.1 Seriola dumerili
ATAAAACACAGAAGAAGAAAATATGGAGCTTTAAGATCAAAGTATCACTGTAAAAGCAGCTGCAGATTTTTAACAGCTGAACATAAAATCATTTACAAAGTGTCTGTTTCTGTAAATTTGGTTCAAACTAATTCAGACTAATTATTTCATTTTACATATGTTTTGAGCTTGTGTACGAAAACCAAACATCTGTCCAATCTGAATTCACCCGTGCTCACAGCGAGATATAAGATGGTTGTATAGTAAGTTGTCTGATTTACAAACTGTGATCTCGTCCAACTCGCTTCATCTGTTTTAACTAAAGCTCCACAACACGCAGCAAACTGAGCACAGTGTTGTAGAATAACAATCACAATCAATAGAGAAATCGTTAAATCCATCCACCGACTTCATCA
>NW_019190829.1:0-125 GCF_002260705.1 Seriola dumerili
AATCAGGCCCCCCTTACCTGCCTCATCTAAGGTCCTAGGGTGAGTGAGTGTGTGTATGAGAAAAGGGAGGTGCTGTGACGAAAGAGACGAGAGAGATGCGGGAGACAAGTCGACATATTGAGAGA
>NW_019190830.1:0-580 GCF_002260705.1 Seriola dumerili
TGAGTAAACCTGTCCCAGATCACCTGAGGGGTCTGGATGTTCAGCCTTAATAACAGTATTTCCAACAAAAGCATACAGTACTTATTTTTCCAAACAACTGTAAAGGCAACATGGATAGATACTATAAAAATAAATAAATAAGTTCAGTCTTTACTGTGTAGTCCAGAGGAATTATGTTGACCTATTCTGGATATAAACCTTAGAATCTGCCTCCTTGTGTATCAAGCACCAGCTGAGTCTTGTGGTAGTTCAGACTTAATATCTGAACTGCTGCAATGTGACTGTGGAAATGGCCCCAGAACACAGCAGGATATATTGTATTCCATTTTCTCTTGCCTGCGTTATCTCATTGTAATCGTGAGCAGTAGCAAAGCTAATAAACGCAGGCACCTCTCTCTCCCCCCGTCCCGCAGCCTGACGCCTGTGTTTTCCTTCCAATAATCCTGATTGTGTTATCTTAGCCTGAAAAAATCTGAGTGCAAACTCTCCCGCCTTTGATGCCCAAAGACGCCAAATAACACCACAGCCTATCAGACATCAAGCGTGTGCGATCATCTGGCAAAAATGAAAAAAAAAAAAA
>NW_019190831.1:0-386 GCF_002260705.1 Seriola dumerili
GTCTGTGTCTTCAGCAGAAGTTTTTATTGCAGCGTGATGCTCAGAGGAGACACTGCAAACGTTAGCATGTTAACTCGTGTAACGCCGTCCTCAATCTGAAGGAAAGGGCGTCTACAAACCCTCAGAGTCCCACATGTCGGTCGAACTACGTTCTCCTCAGCCATGTTGTCTCGTCATATTGCATCATTTATTAGACATGTTACATCAAACACCGTGTGTAAAGCATTCTGCTGTATATTCATTATTTCATCCAGGCAGATTAAAGATTTATGGAGAGAGGCAGGAGAAATGTTTTTGTTCCCATGCTGTGACGAGACTGATCTCCTCCATCACCATTTAAAGCTCTGTATTTTCTTCTTCTATGTTTTATTTGAAGTGTTGATCCA
>NW_019190832.1:0-125 GCF_002260705.1 Seriola dumerili
TCTGTGAGTAACAATAATTATCTGGGTGTAACTGCACATCACATCACTAAAACCTGGGAACTGAGGTCGTTTGCGCTAACCGTAATGAAAACAGAAGAGCGTCACTTTGCAGAGGCATGTGCAGA
>NW_019190833.1:0-133 GCF_002260705.1 Seriola dumerili
TCCGGACCAAAGTGCCGACAGACTCACCGACAGTCAGTAGTGAGTGTGTTTACACCAATATTAAAGGGGCAGTTCATGTATTTAGAGGCAGATTTAGGACTTTGGAAACATTTCAAGGGGAGATCCTAGAGTG
>NW_019190834.1:0-146 GCF_002260705.1 Seriola dumerili
GTCTGCAGTGACAGATGTAAAAACCCACACACACACACAAAAAAACTTTTCAACTCTATACAGCCTCTTTTAGCTCTTTGTTTTTGTTTTTTGACACATTTAAGGCGCAGTCTCTAATGAACCCTGTTTCCCTGCAGCAGGAGGCC
>NW_019190835.1:0-147 GCF_002260705.1 Seriola dumerili
GAAACTGTGATATCCTACATTTCCCCGTGTCTTTCAACGTATCCTGGAATGATGGGAATGATAATAATGATAATGCTGAAACTAATTGTTCGATATATTTTATCTTTGTTTTACCAGGAAAGCTCTGCGTCTCTTTAACTGTATGTC
>NW_019190836.1:0-145 GCF_002260705.1 Seriola dumerili
CCCACTGGTCAGTGAGGTTTAAGAAGTTTAATAATGAACATCAGTCTAATATTTAAAATCGAAACACTATGAACCAGCAGTCTGTGGTTGTTTATTTTCTGGAGAGATTTCTTGTTGAAGTTCTGACATTTACAATAAAACCTTT
>NW_019190837.1:0-141 GCF_002260705.1 Seriola dumerili
TAACCTACAATTAGCTAAAAATATACAGATGTGCAGTCTGGTCAGATGTTTAGTTCCAGTTAGCGTTTAGCCAGCATTTAACCTTTGAAGGAATCTGTGTCCGGAGTTGTTTTGATTTCAGTTGCTAATGTGTTCCAGAGC
>NW_019190838.1:0-128 GCF_002260705.1 Seriola dumerili
GCTGCTATAGATCTAGACTGCTGGGGGGACTCCCATGATGCATTGAGCTCTCTTTCTTAGCATTTATATTACACTACTTTATGTCCTGTAACTTGTACTTTCTCTCTCCTGTAGTTCTCTCTCTCTCT
>NW_019190839.1:0-140 GCF_002260705.1 Seriola dumerili
ACTTGGTACCGAAGTATCGGTTCTCGTGACAACCCCTAGCTGTATGAAAACAGTAACTAATGAGAAAAAATAGACGCGCGAATGGAAACATAAATTCTGGGCCACAGTGGTCTATAACAGTTGTTTAAGGAGCGCAGTCC
>NW_019190840.1:0-153 GCF_002260705.1 Seriola dumerili
AAGTGATATCAGTAATACCATATCATATCAAATCCTATCATAACCTGTCCTGTCCTGTCCTGTCCTATCATATCATATCAGAGACTTAAAGACATCTTCATTTGCAATTAAACACGACTGGCACCTCACTGCACACTGAAAGTTCATGTTTAC
>NW_019190841.1:0-186 GCF_002260705.1 Seriola dumerili
GACATAGTATAGTAAGGCATAAAACCACATAGTAAAATAAGGCATAACAACGTCGTAGTACAGTAAGATATAAAAAATCATAGTATATTAAGGCATTTAAGGCATAAAAGTCATAAATTAACGTAAGATATAAAATAATAAAAACGCCAAAGTATAGTAAGGCATAAAAACATCATAGTATAGTAA
>NW_019190842.1:0-131 GCF_002260705.1 Seriola dumerili
TTATGTGTAGATTGATGTAGATGGATGGAATTTTTTTTTATTATAGCATAAGACTGCAACATAACAGTATGTGAAAAAAAAATTTCTGAATTCATTGTATGGCACTTTAGAAGCATCAGTTGTGCTATTGA
>NW_019190843.1:0-165 GCF_002260705.1 Seriola dumerili
CAATGTCCAGAATCAGACCTAAATAAACTAACAAATAAAAGTGTATTTTTAGCAGCCTAGTTATTTGATCTCATAATGCACTTTGTCCTGATAAGTTGGGGTTCAGATGTACAAGTTATTTAAGATATCAAAGATTCAGCAGCTTCTCAAAACCAAACTACGTGA
>NW_019190844.1:0-141 GCF_002260705.1 Seriola dumerili
CTTTTTTTAGACAGTCCTGAAACAAAACAGGAGTAATATGTACATAAGCAACACATGATGGCAGAGGAAATTTAATTTAATGGCAACCTATAATAATAATATTGATAATAATAATATTAATAATAAGAAGCATAAGAGGTT
>NW_019190845.1:0-107 GCF_002260705.1 Seriola dumerili
TGAATTGTACTGTACAGAAATAACATGTGGTGATAAAAACTAAGTTTACAGACAGAGACAGCTTCCACCGAGGAAAACAGCAGATTTTAACACTGTGAGCATGTTAA
>NW_019190846.1:0-229 GCF_002260705.1 Seriola dumerili
AAAAAAAAACACGTGCATACCAGTTCAGTTATTACTCACGAATCCAACAGGAGTTGTTAGTGAGGGATAGCAGGGGAAACGGGGTGATGGCAGTCACAGGGGGCAATGGCAGTCTTTGTTTGAGCAGTTAGTAGACAGACATGAAGAATCACATGAAGAAAACAGCAGGGACCGTCCACCGAGAAGACCGGGAAAACCGCTCCAACCTCTCTCTCTCCACAGCATCCAT
>NW_019190847.1:0-100 GCF_002260705.1 Seriola dumerili
TGGGGGCCCTTGATGGTGTTGATAGCAGTGGCTAGGCTGCCCTAAGCACATGGTCGTGGCACCAGTGATAGCGCCCGTCTCCAAGGGCTTTCGGGCAACT
>NW_019190848.1:0-148 GCF_002260705.1 Seriola dumerili
ATTTGAAAATGAGAAAAAGTTTCCAGAGTCTGTTTTGTTGGGGACTGATTAAGGGTTAGCACTGAGGATGGCAGTGGTGAGGGTTATAATTACAGTGACAGGTAGAGTAATGAAAATACAAACACAAAGCAAAGTTCTTGTAAGTGTA
>NW_019190849.1:0-460 GCF_002260705.1 Seriola dumerili
CCAAATTTGAAGAAGCTCCGTCAAGGTGTTACTGAGATAACGTGTCCACGAGAATGAGACAGATGGACAGACGACTGTCGCCGGCACGGAGGAATAAAAATCACTAGACAAATATAATTCCATGTCAAAACAGGACATGGAATCAGGTCACCTGGTCAAGGTGGCAGCACAGGTGAGCACAGTGACCTCACACACGTTACAGAGGTGGGAGACGTAGACAGTCTGTGGTGGAAGGCGCTCAGCGTCTGTTCTCATCAGAAGAGTCACAAAGAGCTAAAGAGTGAACTGATGGTTCAAGTGTTCAGCTGGAAAGTTGAGCAATAGACTGATATGAGCCGGGTTAGGCTGATACCTCAATAAACCAGCACAGTAATCATATTACTTTTTCCACAAGCACCTTTTTCATGATATAAAAATTGACGTAAAAGATCTTTTCTCCACACAGATCAGATCAGATCAG
>NW_019190850.1:0-211 GCF_002260705.1 Seriola dumerili
GATATTGGTGTAGTTATTTATTTGGCACTCAGCCCAATTCATAACAAGTAGTGGTTACATCATTCTCATTTTGTGGCAAGCCAGCCAGGAGGATTTTAAGTAAAACTCAGAATATACAGAGCTCATACAGTGAATTACTGGTATTGTTATTTTTTTTGGTTGCAAAACAAGGTAAACATGGCTACCATTACTGATGTTGAACAGGATTATG
>NW_019190851.1:0-122 GCF_002260705.1 Seriola dumerili
ATATTATATCACTAACAGTTAGGTTATGTACAAGCGCATATTAATTAAAGGCTTTTTAGTCTTTAACCAACCACTGAAGTGACTTTATTACCATAAAGGCAATTAGGATGTTCATATTTACC
>NW_019190852.1:0-184 GCF_002260705.1 Seriola dumerili
GTTAAGTTGCTCTGTATCACTAAGAGAACCCCCGCTTCCCCCTTCAACATTCATTCAGTGGCGCTTGTATCTAGTAAGGGGTGCCACAACACCCAGACAAGACACCTGAGCTGTGCTGCATAAATAAACAAGAATCGAGCATTAAACTTCGATATTCCAGTCTGAGGTTGAAAGATTTTATGTT
>NW_019190853.1:0-106 GCF_002260705.1 Seriola dumerili
TAGGCTACCAGCATTTCAATATTCAAATACAGAGGACTCCAATCTCTATCATGACGAAGAAATTAAACATGGATGTCAGGAACATAGTTTACATAATGTAACTTTA
>NW_019190854.1:0-107 GCF_002260705.1 Seriola dumerili
ACCAGCGCAGAGGCATAAAAACAAAAATGCATTTACAAATGCTGCAGCACAGCAGACTTTAATACGCGCAATATCTTACCATAAGACATGGAGACATTTAGGACGTC
>NW_019190855.1:0-117 GCF_002260705.1 Seriola dumerili
GATATTTTTCAAATTTTTATACCATACTATACTATGACTTTCATTGCATTTTTATGCCGTTATATACTATGTCGTGGTATTCCTTACCATATTATGATGTTTTTATGACCTTTTATG
>NW_019190856.1:0-109 GCF_002260705.1 Seriola dumerili
GAGCAGTCGACCAACCAAGGCCGAGCCGGTAACTGAGCGGGGATGGAGAGGCCTGCAGCAGCGCAGACACACAGCAGCAAACACAGCAAAGGAGCAAGCCAGCGAGCAG
>NW_019190857.1:0-15935 GCF_002260705.1 Seriola dumerili
GAAACAGCGCTCCGCCTAAGCATTCTACTAATACAATAACTGACTCTAATAATGTTCATCATCATTCGATAGTTCGTTCTTCTGCTGCGTGAACTGATCTCTTTCTTTTTTCTTAACATCCCTTAAACTAAGTCGCAGTGACTTATTAATATTTGACCTTACTACGAAAAGTTGACTCATGTGGGGTCTTGCAGAGGGGTAATAAGAGGGTACGTTTACGCTCCGACCTCTTGGGTGTACGTTTGCTGTGGCTGATATTGCATCTAAAGCTGGTAAAAGAGCACTCGAGGACCTGGTAGAGCCAAAAGGACGAAACCTTAGTGTCACAAATAGGCAAGGGTTACCATTCGTTGTGGTATATGAAAAAATGTGTGTACGCGATCGCGAATCCGCAACTCATGTGAAGCATTACGCACTAACTGCTGCAGGTTTGCAGGCTCACGTTTATAATTTTGTCACTGCAGCTTCGTTTATCTCGCACATCCATCAGCACCCCCAGCCCGGTGTCTCTCCAACCGCGAAACACTGCATTTTCTAGGTGACTCTCCTCTCGGTACGACACCTACTCGCACTAGATATACTCGGCCACCCCCTAACGGACGAGTCTGCTCCCACGATGTTCTTTGTCATATATCTTGCGTCGATTCGTACTGATTGGTAACAATAACTCAGTCTCTCCTTCTAACGCAAACTTTTAGTTCTTAATGTCTACCTAACTAACAAAACGTAACAATAGTTCATCAATAACCTGCTATGGACTTGTTTTTTTTTTGTTTTTTTTTGTTTGTTTTTTTTTAAAAAGAAGGACAGATCTACGCACACTCTACAATAATGGCAAAAGTTTTGCTGCAGCAGTCCCGTATGAGCGCACTCTCGGTGAAATAACGGACTTACAGTGGAATTTCTTTTTATGCTGTGTTTCAGGCTTTTGTAGGTCAGATCCTGCTAATGACACCACTGTTATACTTGCTGAGAAAACCCTCACTGTGTTGTCCTCTAACAGACTAAGAGCTCACACCATGACAGGCAAAAAAACATTTTTGGAAAAAGGTTTTTTTTTTTGGGGAAAAAAAAAAAAAAAATGAACGTTGAGAACCTTTTGGCTGACGGCGTGTCCGGTCCGCTCCATAACTCTCGTATGTGCGGCGGAGTTTGGCTTCTCTTCGTTCTCAGCGTGTGGCGCTTGCGGCCCTCTCCGGTGTTGTGGGCGAAAGTGGGCTGTTTCTCACCCGCTCCTGCGATGATCTCACATCATGTGAGCGTTCCCTACAACTATCTGCGCCACACAGATACACGAGTGGCACTCTAACGCGTCCCACGACGTGACCACAGGAACGAATCGACTGCGAAGGGTGAGTAGCTCTTTTATGGCTTGTAGCTCGAGTGTCACAACTGGTCTCCCTCTTCAAGCTGATAGGTACCCTATAAGTGTGCTGTCTGGAATGGAACTTTTCCCGCAGGTTCATCCTCGCTTCCACGCTTGCCACGATACGTGAGTGCACAATCTATTGGGCCTGAGGTACCTCGTCTCATGCCTCTGGACAGGTTCATCCTCGCAGAGCTGGACCTCCATAGTCTGCGGTTGAACATGCGCGCGCGAGTCCGTTAAGGACATAGCCTCACCTCTTCTCTCGATAATACCTCGTGCTTTGGCTCACCCGCATGATATGATTAGATATTGAGCAGCACAATTGACTAGCTCTCTGCTCTACCTCTATGTTAATTTCCTGGTTATCCATGGGAGGGAATTAACTTCGGGCGTCATTAACTGTTAATAAAATGCGAAACATAAAACTTTAGTTAATAGTACAAATACTTATAATGGCTAAACAAACAAGAATTTGTAATGTTCTATGAACGTTCGGAGCTCGCGCAACAAACCAGATAATTGGTTTACAGTAATGTATCCTCACGAGATGATTATAGGTCTTATGCGACTATCTACAAGCTATAAGCTTCTTATCTCTCTCCACTCCTCTGTGCGTGTGGTCGAGCCTCTTGTTTGCGTTCGGAACTGTGAATAAGTATATTTTCTCATTTATTCATCCACTGTACAGTTGTTCCGCGTCCATTTACATCTACATTTCCCAGGGCAATTTAGAAAGCTCATTTCCTCTATCTTTCGTAAAGGCCTCAGCTGCACAGCAGTCAACAAAGTACACTTTCGGAGTTTTATGAACACTGTGAAGTAAAGCAGGAAAGAGCCTATTGTGTACTTGCAGAGAGGTTACTTGGAGTGCTTCCCAGACTTCGTTCAAAACTTTCGTTATCAATGTGGGGTGAGCATGGTATAAAGAGTGTCTCTGGTCACAACTTTTAAGACATATTGTTTTTTATCTCAGCGCGAGGCGTAAAAGGAAAAGAAAATGGAGCTATGTATGGAATGTTTCAAACTGGAGAAGATTCGATAGCAGGAAATATAAGAATAAGCTGAACGAAATGTAAATGTCATGCATCTGCCTAGGACACCTGCATGTGCGAATTCAATTTAATAAAAACTGCAAAAAGTTTTAAAAATACATTAAAATTTGTGTACCGCGCTCTCTAAAGAGTTCGGGAAAAACTCGGAAGAGATTTTTTACATATTAATATCTGTGTCTATTCAAGGAATAGATAACATATAGTGTGGGTTTTATTTGCCATTAAATTTTACTGTAATTGTTCCTTGTCAATCCCCTCTTACTGCTTAAGCTAATAGCAAGTATGGATATATGGAATGGATCGGATGTTTATATGTACACATGCTGAGAGATCAACCTCATGACTTTCAATATTCAAAAACAACACATGATTTACGTGACTTAGTTCATGTATTAGATGTCTACCTGTATTATCATAACTAACTAGATAAGTCTTTGAGTGAATGCCTATCATAGTTGTGTTTATCTTAAGTACTGTATGTCTAGATTAAATGGTGATATTCTCTTTTCTCCACATATTATCAGATTGTGTGAACCTCTTTATACACACCTTGGATGAGCATCGCCCATACTCCTCGTACCCTGATGAAGAAAACCATTCCAGGCCTCGTGCGCTGCGTGACACTGCCGAAGCACAAGGTCATGTTTGTGTCTGTCTGAAGAAAGCGTACTGGCCTCGGCTTCAGTGTCTTTTTAGAGTTGAGAATACCACAAACAATGTTCATTATACGCGGGATTTGTCAACAGGTAAGTTCCAAATATGTCTCAATTATGATGATACGCGTTTTGAGAGCACATCTAAAGGTCGCCTACTGATCAAGAGTATGCGATTAGTTTAGTGTTACTGATAATGTCTTTAATGAGTGTGCTTGCATGCTTACGAGTAGACTAGTGGACAGACTGAATTAGTCACTTTCTCTTTAGGAGTGGCATCAAACTGCATAAGCTGTATAAATTGAACCCGTTACCTGTGTTACCGTTGCTTGGAGGACAATCACTACAGGGAGAAAATGTCTGCTAACCATGCCAGCCAGCGCCGCGACATCTCGTGTATCGCGATTCACCTCTAACTGGTGAGATACAATCCACGTCTCGGTCGAAGGTCATCCAGCTGTACCGTGTCTCTCAGACACAGACCCTCATACCAGCTCGGTGTTCAGCTGTCCTTCACCCACACTGAACTACTTCCGCGTCGCAGAGCAATCCGGCGGACCGCCCGGATCACGAGGAGAGTCAGAGCGGAGGATCTTGTTAGAACCGTTCAGACACCAGCCCTCTCAAGACGACACTGAGTGAGTCGCGCCCGGCGAGCGAGTGTCAACAGTCTCGAGATCGTTCTCTCTCTCTTCTCTTCATAAACCACAAATATAGGATGGACTTATCTGTTCAGAGCCTTTTTGACAGGGCAGGAGGTGGTCATTTCCCGCTGGAGAGGAGGCCAGATACTCTGACTGGTAGAAGCCTATAAGATATATGATAATTGCGCTCGGGCTCCTACGTAGACACTCCAGTCTCATCATCGTCCTTTTTACTCTTCGGGCATATTAATGCTAAGTCGGAGATTTGCTCATCATTGTAATAAAAGATAATCGTTTTTGTCTCTTCACTCGGACCCTGCTTCTGCTTCTACCACATCAGGCACTTTCCATCAGTCAGTGTTTACTCTCCCTTGAAAGGATTAGACTGAAGTTTAGAGTAGGTTAATACAAGAGGCAGACCGAGCGGCGTCTCTCACACCGTGACGTGTTCCTCTTGATGTTTATTTTGCTGTGTATTCATCTGGCGCAGTGTGTAGAAATAAGTGATATAGAATGTGCATGCCTGGTTTGACTCTCTCGTCCATCTTGCTCAGTTCGCAAGAACTGAGACAACAGTTCGCTCTCTAGCATGTGCGCTCACTATCTCGTGTCCACACTAATAGATGCATTTCTCCTCACGTGTGCGACTCGCGCAACGTTAGTGGAGATGAGCTTTCCTTACTCGAGCGTCCAGAACTTCACATGGATAAGACAGCCATCTCGAACTCATCAGTTCGCGTCACCGCAGCTGATCGGCGGAGTGCTCGCGTCGTGCAACAGAACGATGGCAACTAACAGACGGCTGAACGCTGAAAAGGGCGCTTTCCACGTTCGCACCAGACAGCGCATCCAAAACACGGGCATAACACTGAGAGCTCATCCAACCTCGGCGGGCAGTGGAGCACCGTCACGTTCATGAACCTCTTCGTGGGTCAGAGTCCTCGGCGAACCAGTAGTCAGGTCTGAGTCACTGAGCTGAGTGTACAGTCCCGGTGCTACGTACTGTGTCAGCGATGATATCGCAAAGTTCGCAGGCACGGGCTAAGATGAGACGGTACATATTCCTCCCATCACACAGTCGAAGCCTTCCATCCTCCCCCGACACCAGAGACCCGAGTTACTCCCAGAGGACTAATACAAACAGAGCCAGGCAGCAGTGGATCATGTTGTAGCAGCTGGTGTGGCAGCTCTTAGAGTAGCGGTGAACTAATCCTCCTTCATAACACTGGACCGACCTTAGGCATGGCTCTTGGTCTACTCAACTCCTGCTATGAGTGCCACTTATGCGTGGCTCAAACACGCGCATGTCTGAGCCTCTGCTCGGGAACAAAGAGAGAGTGCAGAAGTAGGTGAGAGCGGCGCTCCGCATGGTACCACAACTCTCAGACCCATTGTGCGTGGAAACCTGATTTTCTCTCGCTATGGAGAGAGAGATTGTTAAAGCGGCAGACAGGCGAGCTCTCATTCCTCTTCTAGTGCACACATTATCCCTCGACTGCTTTTAGTCACTCTTCTTCCAACAAAGTCTGTTTGAAGCAGTGTTATTTCAGCTCAAACTGACTCGGCAGTATTTACTCTCTGACCACGACTCTGACAGCTCGCTTCAACTGACCACAAAGATATATATGATAACTCCACACTAGTGTTTCTCCATTACACTCATGCTCTCTCGAACTATCTTGTTTCCTAGTGCACTGCTCTGAAAGCTTGGTGAAGCGGTCGAGGTCATTCACCACGCCCCGTTCACTAAGACAGCAGTGAGTCCTGATGGCTGCCATGTCGCAATCTGATATGAGAAGTGGTGTGTCCCGTCTGCCTCCATTCTAACATCGAACTTACTATTTAATTAACACATCGCTAGAACTGACTATTAAGTGCCAACTCTCACCACGACTCACACGTCAATCCCGTGCGATACATATCTCACCAGACAGCCGCTCATTTTACACTTGAGATGAGTGTGTCTGCCCATATACTCTCAAACTTTAGACTTTACAGGCAGTCATCAGTGATTTAGTGACAAGAGAAGAAGTGGAGCGACACGTAACCGATGCATCAGTGACCAGGAGCCGTTGAGCAAACACCTCACATTATACAAAGCATGGCTGTCTGAACGATGATTTCACCACTACAGCGCGCACGAAAGCCCCACAAGACGCATAGAGTTGTCAAACAAAGACCTCGCTCTCAACACATATATCACTCTCTGTATAGCTTTCTGGCATTTCTCTGCTACTTATACTCTCGCTATGCGTTCGACCTCTACGTGATATACAACATAATAACTCCTCTGAATGCAGATCCAGCCACCCCAATTAAATATTCAACGAAATCAATGTTGAGCTACTCCACGACACAGATTGTGTTGAACTCAGACAGGGCTAACAATCATACACATAAGCCTGATGATCAAAGATGCTCATATGAGCAGAATATGCAAAGACAAACGATACGCGAGAGTTTTGGGTGCGTTGGTAACAAAACCGATCACGTCCCCATATTTAACCAATGATTATAGTAATAGGGAATCAAAATTACGATCCACCGGAAGCCTATACCATACAACAAAGAGGTGAGCTCTTTAGCCTGACCCTGGCGTGATGCAGTCTCCTAAGAGAATACAATATACTCTCACCTAGTCGAGTACCGCACTCTCATAGTGCATAGACATCGCGTGGGACACAACTGAAATCCCCAGATCTCTCGATTCGTCCATCTAAACCACCAGGCTTTAAGAGAATCAGATCCGAGTACACTTCAATTCGGCATCCAATCTACCTCTCTTACGCCGCTCTCACTACTAAACCATGACGTCTGTCTTCTCTCTAGTGCGAGTGAGAGGGACTATATAATGCACTCAATACGCCAGTACGGTAGGTGCTCCGGCTCCCTACGTACGCTTTATTCTCTATCTCTCATACTGGATGCATACTAGTGAGATGACATAGCGAGTTAAGTGGCTGTCTATGCTGCCGTTCGCTGACCTCGCTCTCTCCCGTATATATATATATATTACGCTCCAGCCGAGTATTCCAATTTACTGGGAGCGTGGATCAATATAGGGCGTCCTCTCGCGAGAAATACTAGGGTGTGTTCATACAATTATAGACACTCCACAGCTGATACCACTCTAGTCTCGGTTCTCAGCCACGGGGACCACGCTTGTTGACAACATTCTGTTGACATCTCATAAGTGCTGGAGGGTGGAGCAGCGTCGCTATACATGTATAGAAAACAGTACTCTTTCATCATAAATATATACGTTCAGACATCTGGATTATTTTTTTATGAAATGTTCGTAGTGAGGATAAAAGTTTTTTTTGTTATTACTTTCGCCACGGTCAGGTATCGCTAGCTCTCTCGATTTACGGCATTAGTGATCTGCTATTCGTTGCCATTTAGTCTCTTACTCTCGCGCAGCTGTTTTCATTGATATGAATAGACTGAGAAGCGATGGATAACAAACTAATGAATGGAGACAGATGATGTTAGCATAAGCGACGAGTCAATTTTGACTTCTTTGATCTAACAATTGATACGGATTTTTCTCTTATTTGTTTGACCTGACCGATTACTGGACTCATGTTGAGTGGTATCCAAACAGGTATATATCTGCCTCTTCACTTCTGCAGTGGTTTTTGTTTATGTAACATTTTCGCTTTAGTGATTTTGGAGTTGCTTGAAGTTTTTCTTACTCAGACCTGGATGTTTTAGAAACTGAACTCTCCGTGTGATTCAATGTTGGTTTATATCGGTGTCTGCATACACGAATCATCACCGCGTCATATATGCCTCATGCTCGCTCTTCATCGTAATATGAAGCGCGCGAGAGTGTGTTATCTCATTTTTGCTGCAATCCTTCATTTGAACTCTCTCTCTCTCCGTCACATTACGCTCGTGAGCGATGCGTGCGCCGGCTATCGCAATCATGGCGTCAACAGCAACTTGGTGAGCTCGATCCATGCGTCTACACCTTCCGCTCAAATCCTCACCGCTCTCTAACTGTGGTGCTCTTGATTAATCTCTCCATACTCTGAGGAAAGGATATATATATATATTGCTGATAATCGTACGTGTTCTATAAAATTCATCTCTTGTATTTTGCCAAGATACTTTGACTCACTTTCCATCTTTGGAGTACAATTTGGAAACCCCTGAAATTGCAGTTATAACTGAGTACTACAGAGGAGGCTTTTTGATGTGTGTTGTGAATGTCGTGGATATAGTGAGGGAATCACTATACTCTAATATTTTATGGCACTCTCTTTTACTCCAAAAGGCACAAACTAAAATTCAGACCATATTCTTCATTGTAGTTCGACCTTTCTAAGGAACTCTCGGCCTTATACTAGGTGTAACACACATCACTCCAACATACACTTACATGATGTCCTCGTTTTAATGGAAAACGCCTGACAGAAGTTTTGGAGAGATTGTACCTGCTCATTTAGCAGACGCACAGACCCTGGCCCAAACAACACACTACCTTAGGTCCTCTCACTCCAAAGAAGCTGTGAATTCTTCTTGTTCGAACAAGCAGAGGTTGTTGAGTGTTTTCTATGTTGCAGTTCTTATCTCGTTGTATTCCAGGTGTACAGAGACCTGTGAATATTATTTTATAGTATGTTTTTTATTTTTTTTATCAATATCAGTGTTTTTGTTATACCATTTGTCAAATTTGTGAACTTTTCAAGACATCAAGTCACCTTTGCGCCGTGTTTGAGAAACATGGGATCTCGATTTGCTTTTTGTCTACTTTTCATTGAGATATACAGTTTAGTCTGAATTAATTTAAATTGTGTGTTTAGAAAATTAATAGCAGCGAGTATTACAAATGTTCATCTGTTTTCCAGCAATTGTTTGAGTCGACAGTGTTTGGAAGGTGTGTGCCTGGTGATAGCCCATTTATATTACTGATTATAAAATGCCTCATGCACACTTTTATCATTACATTCTATGCCTTATATAGACTCTTCTATAGTTAAAGCAATTCACATGTCACTAGCCGTATGCTATCGTGGATATTGTGAGGTTGTAGAGGTATGGTGCCTAAAAATGGTTGTGTGCTGATCAGCAGTGGCCTTTAGCCTTGTTGTCCCTGCTCGGACCATTCACTCACCATATTCGCTCATCAGTAACTCATGGCGGCGTCGTGAGGGGTAGGTATCCAGGTGTTTTGACACACGCAAAATGGGTTGTGCCTAATTTGAAGAATTTCCTCCAGGTGTTAGAGAATATGTTCATGAGAATGGGACTGACAAACTGAAAATATCGAGTGAAGGGGGCATCCTGGAGCCAAGGGGCGTTAGACGCTCGACCAGTGTTAAATTGCCAAGGTGCCATCAGTCGTTGGCTTCTGCCTGGTGACCCTTTGTTGTCATAGCCCCCACCCCGTGCATGTTCTACCTAATATAATTTCTATATGTACATGTAATTGTAGAGGATAAATGATAGTCTTTTTTAAATTCACCTTTACGATCTCAGGTGTATAACAATTCTCTGAATAGACTCCCTTTATGTTACTGCGCGAGGCCAGTACATAAAAAGGCGTAAAAGGCCTACAACTACATCTCCGACAGTTAAATAAGCAACCATACAGAAAATGGTTGCGGTTGAAGAGATAAGCGTGGCATAGAATAAAGCCTCGAGTGGTTCCTCAACATTGGTACATCATCAGTGAGTTATAAGATAGAAGTTGCCTGCCTTCTGTTTAATAAGTTATGAAACTACATAAGAAGTGAACTTAACATCTTGATTAGTTCCCACCAGGTCTTGGAATATATTGGCGAATATCTTATCAACAAAAAGCCCAGTACCTCATCAGAAAAGACCCTTGTTGTACTACCCACGCTCCGAGCGGTGAGTCATTTTGGGCTCTACCACCATGAAATAAGTGGGATCAGAAGCTGAGTGTCGAGGTCAGCAGACTATTTGTGCATTCGTCATCCGGTGTGAGTTCTTCTTTTTGCCATAATCGAAGTCGAAAATCACCGACACTGAAAGACAAACACTAATTAGTGATTCAAAGACCATAGACAGAACCAGAGGCTATCAAGATTCTACATACCAAAAAGTTAGGAAAGTAGAAAGAAAGCTTCTCAAGTACAGTATTTCTAACCACTCACTCTCCGAAATACCTCAGACTCATCATCTTTTTACTAATAATTTGAACATACTCATTTTAAAACATAACCTGTACACACATAATACAGAATTTAAAGGAAAACTTTGAGAAATTTTGATTGAGGTTCAGACCCAATAGCAGTATAAACAAGTACAACAACAAACAAATCAAACTTCAAGCAGTTACCAATCCGTGAGTGGTATAAATAGTAAAACTTTTAACCAACAAAATAACATAAACATGGTATCAGCAGGATTCGCAAGTATCAGGAAAGGACACAAATGCAATAAATGGAGGGTCTAAGTCATTACCAGTCTTTTGTGCACTATACTACTTCCTATCTTGGAAACAAACATTAATACATCTAGCTCACTGCTGTAAAATTAGAGTATATTCTTAGCTCTGGATCAGTCTCACGTGCAGACCTACCAGGGGTTCAAAAATCATGAAGAACATGTATTCGTGGTACTTCTCAAAATCGGTTGCTCTCTCCGTTGATTATTTGAAAAATCCACTGTGATAGTTTGAAATCAATATTTTCCGGAGGTGATAAGAATTAAATGTGCTACCTCTTGGCAATCAAACATATATCCTTCTCTAATTAAAACTACAGAGTAAATGTTTTTGGAGGTGGTAGTGTTCTTTTATCAGCTTATCCTGTCTTAGGTTTAGAGTGATCTGTTTGAGATGCAAAGTATTTACACCGATCAATAAGTGTGCTGGTAGTTCAGCGATCTATGCGTGCGTGCTGAATATCACATGTGTAGATACTTAATAGTCGTCTTGTGTTCTCTCACCAGTTTCATTATACATTCCACAATGTTTACAGTATTGTACAACATGGGCTGTTCTCTGACCCTGAATGCCCTCATCAGAGCTTGTGAATTATTTTGCTGTATGTCGATCTCCAGTTTGTCTGCCTGTTTTATTTTCTTCAAACACGACAAAAGAAGCAAATGTTGACCGTTTTGATGGGAGACTCTGATGGCGTACTCGTGGTGGCTCTGTGTTTTCCATAACGTGTGTGTGGAAAAACATATAATGTGCAGAACGCAATTGTAACCTCTACTAGTGGTCTCGGTGACAAACACTCTCTCCCGCGATTTCCTTGCTCGGATGTGAAACCAGTATAATATGCGAGAGTGTCTGGTGAGGATAGAGTTTTAGGTTATTTTAGTGGAAGCAGGGTACAAAAGGTTCAGGTGGATGCTACTCTTCGCAATAAAAACAGTGGCTGTAAAAGCCCCGTTAGGTGTCTCAAGAGCCGCTTCTCATGGTCATAGTTTAGTGTATTGATGTAATATATTTACTGATCAATATGAGTTCACTAGAGTAAAGCTGGTATAATCTGCTGCATGTAGAAGAGCACAGTGTGAGATACAGCCTCTTTCGATAAAACCGGGTATATCGTTGAAAAAATAAACTAGATCGTTAATTCCACACTGAAAAGAATGATGTTACATATAGAAGTATATAAATGAACTCAAATACTTAATCCAATAATTTATTGAAGAATGAAACATATAAAGGCTGTTGTGTGTAGCAATTTTTTTGCTATCCCCTGGCACTTCAAGTTTATACTATAGTCAGCTCAATTAAAGCATCTTAGTTGTCGTCTGTTATGTGGTAGTTTTTCAATGTTGTGATGCAATATTCCCACACTAGCTTTCAAATTGCATCTCATGCAGCAGAGATTCACAGGCTGCACTGTAAACATATAGACCACTTTCTCTTTCTGTTGTATCTATCACAAATGCTAATCGAGATGCTAAAGGTGAGTGTTTACTGTTGGTATTTAAACCACATTGCTGCCACCTTACCACGGGTGTTGCCACATCAAGCAACAAGACTTAAATGTTATGGAGCATCTACCTATGATGTGTAATCACAAACTTGGGAGATAACATGACATGAAGCATTGCAACAAAATGTAACATAATGGGACATTTGTACAATATAAGATGATTGACACAGGATTGTTTCATGCTGACATAGTCCATTATATCATTATCTGACATTCTCACTGTTGCATTGTGTGTGCATACAGAAGACCTACCTGAAAGTTGCTGTTCTGGGAAGTCTGAACCTCCTGCGGGGCGTGGCTGTGTGTGACCCTCTCCACAAACTCAAGGTGGATTCCCATTAGTGTGATTTTCCTCTTCCCACTAAATGACACAGAGAAGCAGAGGAATTTTCATACTGACAGGACACCGAAGGAGCACACACAGTGTTATAGTAATGCTAAAAGTTTTAGTGTTGAAAACACTCTTTCGTGGTGTCAGCAGCACAAGTAGCTGCTTGGAAATATTTGATGAGATCAGATGTACAGTGCTGTTGATTCGGCACTTTGACTTTTTTTCTTTGTTTCTGTCGTGTGTGTGTGTGGGAATATTAAATCTTCACATACAAATCATACCTGTCCCAGGTGCTGCTGGGTGTTGATGTATGGCGCAGAAAGGAAGGAACTGTAGGGGTGATTTTCATGTGCCATGGCAACTACCATCGGGAGGAGGGCACATACTATTGGACCTTGCCTTTTGATTTCTGGCTGGGAATGTGGAACGTTCAGATTCACACCTGTGGTTGTTCCACAACAGGAGATCTGAGCAGAGCACACAGGAAGACAGAGAGAGAGGGAGCAGTTTCATTGCAGAGTTTCATGACGTTTTTTCATTTAAAAATAATTTTGGTTCTAGAAATCTGTATAAAAATAACCATCAAGTACAGAGCAGCAAATCTCCTTAGTATTATTTCATGACGATGAAAATGAACAATCAAAGAAAAATAAAAATTTCCAAATAAGAAACTGCTTTTAATTTAACATCATATGAACATGGTGATATTAATATGAACAATTAAATAAAAGGATGGTTAAAAAAACTTGGGTAAAAAAGTAAACCACAACGTGCAAAGCAACCCATGAGTGCGTTGATAGTGGGAAGTGAGTCTGGAATTTTTCTAATCAAGTGATTCTAATGAATAAAACCAAATCTATACTTAATTTACACAAAAATCCTGTGGATTCACAAAACACTATTTCACATCAAAAATCCAGCTTCTGGCTTTTAGGAAGATTCGTGCACTTTTCCTGCACCAAACACTCCTGACACTTGCCTCAAGAAAAGTTGTCGTAACACTGTTGCAGGAAAGTTTGCCACTAATGTGTGTGGAGACTGTGCTTGGCAGTGTGGAGGCCCTTTGTGGTGGCACAAAAACTTACAATCTTGTTTTGCTTTTTTCCTGTGTGGTGTACATAGGTTTAGTTTCTGGTCATAAAATGTGTATCTAAAATACACCCCTATAGTTTGTGGAATGTGCAGCAAAAGAAAGAGACAGTGCCATTCTTTTATTTTCTGTATTATTATTTTATTTATTAACATTAGCGGCTTTCAGTACGTTTGTAGCTTGTACCTGAACCTCTGCCCTCTTTTAGAGTTTGGTCCCTTGTGTGTTCCTGGTTCTTAGTTTCATCTTAAAGAAAGTTCAGTGTCACTTTTATAAGACGGTGAAATGCTTCTGCATAAAAAAAAAATATTAACCTGGTAAACTGAATATCTGATATAGTGCCATATGAGGTGGCAAGCGACAGTCTGGCGCCATTAAAATTTTACATGATTTTTCAGTTTTCGTAACCTGAACTTTTTTTTTTTTGTTTTTTACCCTAGACAGTTTACTGCTGACCTCTTGTACCATTAAGTTTTTTCACTGGATTGAACTACTGAAATTTAAAAAAAAAATAGCTGGAAAAAATTGGGGTTGTTCAAAAACATTTCACCAGATAGTGTATATGAAATGAAAAATTACTGTAGTTAAAGAATCTTATAAACTGGTAAACTGACTCACTCTCGTGGAGAGCAGTCGTCAGTCTGGATCCTCACTCTGGTCACATCATTGAGGTTATGACCGCTCAACACTGCATGGTTTCTGCCGTAGAAAGACACGACACTGGGAGTGATGGAGGAGATCTCTGGCCTCTGACAGTAAAACACACAGAAAAACAATCATTTTAACGTGTCGCCTTCTACTGATGTTTTAACCTCGACTGAATGTGAAGAAGGTGAACTTCAGATGAAGAATGTGTGTGAGAGCTGAGGTTCAGACTCACAGAAAAGTTCATCCCTGACCCCATCATTTGGCAAACACTTTCCTGCAGGAGGAAGTGGGGGAAGAAATTCAGCAGGATTACATGACACTCACTGTGAAGGTATTATTAGAGTCGATTCAGGACATTCAGCTAAAGTCAAAACCTGGAGAACAGTAGAAAACAGCCAGGCTGAGGGATATGCCAACACCTATAATGCTGCTTTATTTACATGGTGTACGTATGTGCAGAAATAGAAAATGAGACATTTTGGTTTAACCTGCATTGGACTCAGTGAAACACAGTCAGACTGTCGTCACAGTGAAGCTGCTGTCTTTGCAAAGTGTCTAAACTCTGAACCACTCTGAGCAGGCAGCTGGGTGGTGACTCAGTTGGTGACTAGTTTGTTAACGTTAGAAAACAAGACAATATGTAAATAAGATCGATGTGGAAGGCATTCCGTTTCATCTCCTTTCCCATTTGTTCACGTATGTTAGATAAATACATAAAAATATGCATAATTACATTCCTCACTCCCTGATTTGCCCAGGAACAGTGGTTTTTGCTCCAGCCACATCCAGCCCTGATACACTGCTGACACCTGAGGAGGAAACAAATCTTATAACATTTTGGTGTAAAGACCAGCGTCAGTATAACACTAGAAATATGGATCACAACGACTTGATAGATCACAAAGATCACAACATAATAATATATTATTCCTGGTTGTGAGCAGAAAGGGTTAAAGTCTTTTTCTTTATATAACTGGGACCTGATGCTTTTGACTCATTATGTGTTTCAGCTTTTTCAGCTTTATCTGCTTTTAATTATATTAGACATTATTAGTTCACAGTAGGTGTCTTTGTGTATTGACAGTGGTAGTGGACTTACAAGACAGAAGTTGGCGGTCCTCTGATCTCAGAGCAGTTGGTTAGCGTCAGTGGTTCCAATAAGGTCAATGTGCCAAGTCTAATTCTTACACTGACTGCCAGGCCTGAAATGCAAATAACACATTGAACATTACAGTTTTCAGTGATTCATGTTTACATGTAATATAACTAGAGGCATCACAGGTTTGTCAGCTGATAAACAACTGTATATAAGAGTAAAGTTACTGATGGCAGCTTTCTCAAGCTTTCAGTTTTACTTTAAAACCATCATCAGGAGCAGGCAGAGGTGACAAGGAAACAACAGCAAATAATACCAGGTGTGACTGACTGCTCAG
Source organism: Seriola dumerili (assembly GCF_002260705.1). Lineage (NCBI taxonomy): Eukaryota > Metazoa > Chordata > Actinopteri > Carangiformes > Carangidae > Seriola > Seriola dumerili. Next base: position 15,149 of record NW_019190857.1, read on the forward strand.
GTACAACAGTTAGGCTGATGATAAATAAGCCTGTGTGTTTAATATTAGCAGATCCCCTGATAAACAACTGGTGTTCCCATTGTTAAGTACATAATTCATGAGATTATTACATTTATCAAATGTTACTGACCTTCGGCAGGAAGTATGTTCTCAGAGAGGATGCAGATGCATTGTGGGAACTGTGGAGGAAACTCATTCTTCCTACAAAGCTCTCTGGAACTCACAGGGAACTGACAGGCGAAGTTGGACCGTGCCTTCTCGCCCGCAGTCAGGTGTGTCAGGATGTTAAGTGTGATCTGAAAAAGGTCTCGTTGTGAGTGTTTAAAGGACAAATAACTGACACACAACTGATCAGAGTTAAAACTTGTCCTCTCTACCTGGCCGGTGGAGTCCTTAGCAACATTGTGGGAAACCATTTTCTGCTGGTAATCATCAGGAATGGACACCCAGTCTGAATCTTTGCAGTCATCTTCAAATGTGCAACTAGGAAAAGAAAAATATTTTATAACCAAGTTTAAAGTTGTTTAAAGATGTCTGAAGACGTCAGATGAGATGTTTCACTGACCTCTTAGAGTCACACCAGACACAGTATGGATCCTGTGCAGACCAGCACTCCTGCACATTTTTGTATGTGCTGCACGTTGACACGGGGACACGCTCCATCTAGAAGAAAACACTGACACTTTGCTACACTTTGAAATACAACATACGCACATGTGACATTGTGGTAATAAACAACCACTGTGTTCACCACCATCTTACATGTGATACATATGTAGTACAATCC
>NW_019190858.1:0-151 GCF_002260705.1 Seriola dumerili
CTCATGGACTTGTGAAAGAAAACACTAGGACGCTTGGTGTCAGAGTGCCATGCTGTGGTTGTGTATGTGTGTGTGTGCGATTGTATATAAAGTGTGTGTAATGTTTCTTTGTGTAAATGTGTGTGTAGATGCGTTTGTGACTTTGTATCTA
>NW_019190859.1:0-137 GCF_002260705.1 Seriola dumerili
TTTTTGTTGAGCTTAATAGGTAAACTTCTTGTATTATCCACACACACTGTGTCCTATTCTCCCAACCTCATTCATTTCAGCTGTGCCCTCACAAGAAAATTTTATAAACTCAGTTAAAAGGTCCCTTTAATGTAATT
>NW_019190860.1:0-134 GCF_002260705.1 Seriola dumerili
AAGGCATAAAATACAAAATAAATTACAATAATTATAATTAAATAGAAATACCCAATAAACCTAAAAAGTCAAAGAAATCCATGGACAGACGTGACGTCCTTCAACCAAAGAGAGAAACACAAAATTCAACACAA
>NW_019190861.1:0-111 GCF_002260705.1 Seriola dumerili
TATACTATGACGTTTTTAAGACATTTTATGCCTTACTATGCTATAACTATTTATGCCTTACTATACTAAGACTTTTTTTTTTAACTTTTTGTGTCTTCCTATACTATGTAC
>NW_019190862.1:0-170 GCF_002260705.1 Seriola dumerili
TTCCCTCATCTCCCTCGCTGTCCGAACGGATAATCGACTGAAGGAATTCAGGACTCTCCATGCACGGCACCAGCAGTGGCCAGACCAACCGCAGCACATCCCCGCTTTCCCCGGGTTTGCCCCCTGTCAACCGGACCAGCGCGGCCGGTCTCCTCTTGCTGGAGGAGAGG
>NW_019190863.1:0-115 GCF_002260705.1 Seriola dumerili
AGGATTGAAAAACCAAGGTAAGTATAACTGGTAAGTCAACTGAGAATCTCTAATGATATCGTACATTCAAACCATGTGGTTGTCTTGTCCCCAATGTATAAATCCAATATTTTTC
>NW_019190864.1:0-156 GCF_002260705.1 Seriola dumerili
ACAACGGCCAGGTTGTTAACTTTTTACTTTATTTCCTTTATATATATTTTATATTTTACAATACAATAGCCTAATTCTGCAGTTTTTTTTAAAATGAAAAACAGGTTACACTCACTTAGGAGATCCCCTTCTCATCGGATCATGGATCCTGAAGGG
>NW_019190865.1:0-123 GCF_002260705.1 Seriola dumerili
ATACTCAGGCTGAAAAATAAGATGAGGGGAAAAACCCCCTCATCTTATTTTTCAGCCTGAGTATTTGGAAATAATCCATGTAACTTATTTGAAGGCGGCCTCTTTAAAGAGGACAGCAGCAAC
>NW_019190866.1:0-249 GCF_002260705.1 Seriola dumerili
TGAAAACACTGTAATTATATTCCGCATAATGATCCCTATATAAAAGAAAAACAGCCTATAGTCTGTATTGGATGCTGTACAGTTTGAGCTACTGAATGACTCAATCTGTATTGAAGTGATAGCCAATGTTTTGTTTTGTTCAGTTTTTTTCAATTCCTAACAACCATTGGTCAATACTGAAGCCACTTTTTCAAAACTCCTTATACAGTCTGCATTACCAACATGCATCTTGGCCAAACAGTTAATCTC
>NW_019190867.1:0-100 GCF_002260705.1 Seriola dumerili
TTTCACCTATCTTTCACATGTGATGCACGGTTCCCAGTAAAAATAGACAGAAAAAAGATCTGTTGATGTCATATTGACATTATACCAGTAACATTATATA
>NW_019190868.1:0-146 GCF_002260705.1 Seriola dumerili
CTTTTAGGACTTACTATACTATGACATTTTATGACTTTTCATGCCTTACTATACTATGTAGTTTTGGTAACTTTTTATGCCTTACTATACCATGTCATTTTTATGCTTTACTATACTATGACGTTTTTAAGACATTTTATGCCTTA
>NW_019190869.1:0-104 GCF_002260705.1 Seriola dumerili
AATAAAATAGTTTATTCAGGCGACAAAATCAATCAATCAGACTTTATTTGTATCACAAATAAATTAATAAAAACAATAAATATATAAGACAATAATAACAGGAA
>NW_019190870.1:0-763 GCF_002260705.1 Seriola dumerili
TGAATGTCTTCCAGGAGAGACTGTGTGAACATGGAGAAGCTATCTCCATGTTTAAACCACATCACGTCCCCGTCCCCCCCCCTTTGATTTCAGACGTGGTCGAACAACACGTCATACAACTTAGTTCTTTTCTAGAATAACCTGAGTCTTACTGTCAGTTACAGCTTACATCTGATCAGCTGACGGACGTCGTCCTTTAAAGTCAATGTCCCAGCCCTTCGACAGGTTGCTCTTTAAAGACAGACAGCTGGGTTCAGGAGAGTCTGGTCTCTGCTGCTGGATCCTGAAACAGAAACAGAACTGATGAATGTGAATGGTGGATAGAAACTGATGACAAATATCAGGTTTACATTCTGACCTTCTACCACCAGATTAAAATTAAAAGGACACTTCATGGAGCAGCTGAGTCCAGGTCCAGCAGTGTGCTGCTGTTCTGAACTTCTAACATGTGTAATGTGTTTTTGGTTTTCAAAAGAGTAGTTTACAGAGGTCCTTCTCAGGGTTACAAGTGTGAACAAGTCTTTTCTTTTTGGTGGACAGCTTAAATTGTTAAGCATGTAGGCAAGCATACTGAAGCATTTTGCTTCAGCCTGAACCTGTTCAGTCACTACTTAATACATAGACCGCTGACTTTGGTTTTTTTGCTGTCTATATTGTTTATCTGCACTGTGTTATGTGATGAATGAATAAAACCTACTTTACTTCACTTCAATGTTTATTCCCGTTACATTGCATTTGATTCCTATGTTTAATACCCTAAAGG
>NW_019190871.1:0-113 GCF_002260705.1 Seriola dumerili
TTACGAGTGGCTGCAGAAAGTTTTCAGACACTGAATCTAGTGCCAACGACATTTTTATGAAAAATCAAAAGCCAAAATCTCTCATTTACAAAAGTGTTCAGACCTTTCATTGA
>NW_019190872.1:0-162 GCF_002260705.1 Seriola dumerili
GTGCGTGCGTGCATGCAGGTATGTGTGTGTAACAAATCCAATGACACTCTGTAAATCTTTTGTCTAAACCTCATAAAATCTGTTGACCTAAGGACACTGCTTCACAGAATTGGCCAATAAAAAGATGACATTCACGCCAGCACACACACACACACACACACA
>NW_019190873.1:0-120 GCF_002260705.1 Seriola dumerili
TCAGACCTACAGACAACTTAGAGTCCTCAGTGAATGAAATGTGCATGTGTTTAAGTTGTTCTCATATCAACTGCATCAGAAAAGTGGATGTGATTATTAATATTTGGCTTGAATATTAAA
>NW_019190874.1:0-211 GCF_002260705.1 Seriola dumerili
GCAATACAATGAGTGAAAGTTGAAGAGTTGCTGGACTGTTGTTGCAACAGCAAACAAATGCATATAACAACACCTGTCATCGACTATCATAACAGGATGAGAAGTGAGGATTAGCTGCTTGTTTCTCCTGCTTCTTGGCTACAGTTTCATTGAGTGAATATACAAATCTGCACCGTTAAAGTGCCTGGGAAATAACATTTGTTTTTTTTTT
>NW_019190875.1:0-130 GCF_002260705.1 Seriola dumerili
TATGAGAAATGTAAGAAAATTGATCTGAATCATTAAATACGTTTAAATAGGTTTTAACATTACTTTACATACTTAAAGATTCAATTTTAATACAAATACTGCAAGTTGAAGTTTGAGATGATTTGAATCT
>NW_019190876.1:0-103 GCF_002260705.1 Seriola dumerili
AATGTCATAGTATAGGAAGGCATAAAAAGTCATAAAAATTTAATCGTATAGTGAGGCTTAAAATGTCATTAAAATGTCATAGTATGATAAGGCATAAAAAGTC
>NW_019190877.1:0-165 GCF_002260705.1 Seriola dumerili
CGTATCATCCATTTTGAAAACAGATCTAGCAGAACTTTACTTATTCCCAACAAACTCAACTACCACTGAAATATATGAAAATCCATATGAATAATACGTTTTTATTGTCAGCTGTTGTAAAGTGTGTGCTGTTGGTATGAATGGATGAACGTGTCTGTGTGTGCG
>NW_019190878.1:0-119 GCF_002260705.1 Seriola dumerili
GAATGGGTGGGTGTAGGTCAATAATTTTATACATAGACGCTTGTTTAAACTGATCTTCACTCAGAGGACAGTGTTCAGTGTACAGTAAATGGGGCCCTCTAGTGGTGAGAACAGCTTAC
>NW_019190879.1:0-109 GCF_002260705.1 Seriola dumerili
GTTTAGCATGCCACACAGCCAGTAGCTGTATCACAACTTGACAGTTTTTTTACTGTTTTACTTGGTTTTAATCTATATTTTTATGTTATTGTTTTTGTGTTGTCATTTT
>NW_019190880.1:0-104 GCF_002260705.1 Seriola dumerili
GCAATGTCCCATTCACTCCCATACACACTCCTCCCCCAGAAATACAGGAATAACTGTTGCTAATCACATTCAGAAAGACGCAACGTATTTATCAAGCTTCAAAT
>NW_019190881.1:0-194 GCF_002260705.1 Seriola dumerili
GTGGAACAAGCTTCCTGAATACCTGTGGTCTGCTCAAACAGTCAGCTCATCGAAATCAGGGCTTAAACATTATTCTAAACATATTTTTATTGTTTATTTTCAAATGTATTTATTTGTTGCACTAGTTCATTTCCTATGAAAAGTCAACTGACAACGGTAAACTCTGGCACGACTCTGTGAACTGCTGGTAGATA
>NW_019190882.1:0-106 GCF_002260705.1 Seriola dumerili
ATAACAGCCTGCTGCCGCCACAAGAGGGCAGTGAACTACGAGATTAATACAAACAGACAAGATCAGCTGCTTCATGGGACAGAACTGAGATGTCAGGAGAGAGATA
>NW_019190883.1:0-113 GCF_002260705.1 Seriola dumerili
ATGTTTGAATTTTATTATTATGTGTGTTTAGAACTTTTTGTTTAGAATTGGGGTGGAAAATTTGGAGAGTTCACCTAGAAATGCCTCTACTAAAATCTCTGTAGTTTTGCTCT
>NW_019190884.1:0-221 GCF_002260705.1 Seriola dumerili
AAAAAATTTTAATATTCATGACTTCCTCACAAGTTGAAGGTGAGAAATAGAAAAAAACAAAACTTCAATCATTTACATGAACTGTGCTGCAGAGCTGTCATTCTCTGAGAAGGCTGGACATTCAGAGCGATGGACAAAATCTATGTCAACTTTAAACCCATCAAACCTGTCGACCCAAGTCCTTCAACAACTCAGACAGGTAAAAATGTTCAGACAATGAG
>NW_019190885.1:0-118 GCF_002260705.1 Seriola dumerili
CTTCTGAAACCAGCACATTTTTTCCTTAATAAAACAACTAATCAATTAATTCTTTCAACTCTGCCATCAGATATTTCTCTTTTAGCCAGAGGAGTTGGATCATATAAAACTTGTGCCT